>NC_142078.1:7483377-7658377 GCF_059756535.1 Pantherophis guttatus
CCCACCCAGCAATCAGCAGAGGACCGGTTGCTAACATTTATGAATCCCACCCCTGCAGGCACCCCTGACATGAGTGACGTCGAGCTGGCCACACCCACTCCACCTCCCCACCCCCGAGATCAAACACAACCCTGATGCGGCCCTTCATGAAATCGAGTTTGAGACGCCTGCCGTACAGGATCACGCTTTGCAAAGATGCGATCCCCACGCTCTGCATATTCATTTATTCTAAAACAACCCCCTCTCCCCTCCTCTTTTTAATTTGCAAATTGCTAGGGTGAGGCCTCCTTGGTTCTTTATTTTTATTTGTATTTTTTTCCCCCCTGCAACGGTGGCTCCCATCTAGCCAAATGTATTGATATGGCACCGTAAGCGGTGGGGATGGGGGGGAAAGGCTGTGTTATTTCCCCCCCACACACACACGGAATTGCTCGCTAAAATAGAAAAGTAAGAGGGGGCAAGGGAGAGGGGAAAAAAAAAAACTCCCAACACTTTCGCAAAAGACAAAAAGCATGCACCAGAATAGCAACACAATTTTTTTTTGTTTGTTTTTGTTTTTTTGGATGGTCCCGTTGAATCCATTTTTAGCCTGTAATAAAACCAGCAAGGCTGTTCGCGGCTTGGCTGTTCGCGGAGAAAAGAGAAGGATGTCGTGTTCTTTTTTGGGGGGGGTGGGGGAGGGGGAGGGGGAATTCACCAGTACAATTATTTTGGGATAAGGAATCCAGAAACTGATTTTAAACATTTCTTTGTTTGCCTGTTCCGGGGGGTGGGATAGGGTGAGGGCAACCTGGATTTAAAGGCGAGCTTCAAAATCATGCAGTCTTTTCTGCTCCCTCCATTGGGAAGTGACATAAAAACCCTTTCCTCCTTCTCCTCCTCCTCCTCCTTGTCCTCCTCTTCCTCCTCCTCCTCCCTGTAAACCCAGCTCCCTTCTAGCACTGATGATGTTACCTAGTTGGGTCATGAAACGTCTGCAAGAAAACAACCAAGCTCAGAGAGCACCAAGGACCCCACAGGCCTCCTCCTCCTCCTCTTCTTCTTCTCCTCCTCTTCTTCTCCTCCTCTTCCTCCTCTCCTCCTCCTCCTCTTCTCCTCCTCCTCCTCTTCTTCTTCTCCTCCTCCTCCTCTTCTCCTCTTCTTCTTCTCTTCCTCTTCTCCTCCTCCTCTTCTTCTCCTCCTTTTCTCCTTCTCCTCCTCCTCTCCTCCTCCTCCTCCTCCTCCTTTTCTTCTTCTTCTCCTCCTCTTCCTCCTCTTCTCCCCCATCCAAGATCTAATATTTAAAGATTAAACATGGAAAAAAATTAAAATATTTTCTTTCTTTGTAACTTCCACTGTGGCCCCTTTCACTGTTGATAGCAGATCAACTATATGCTCAGTGTGTTGTTTTGGCCACTGAGGGCAACAAAAGTCCCTTCTGGGCAACGAAAGCAGGGATTGAACGATGCTCGGAGATTGATGGTTATTGATTATTGGTTATTATTGGTTTATTGATTATTTCCATTTTATCCAGGCCTGCAAGGTAGCGAGATTCATTATTGCTGTCGTATGTATTAGCATCCTGCTGAAAAGCTGCATTTGGCATACAACTGCACCTCCTCCTCCTCCTCCTCCTCCTCCTCCTCCTCCTCCTCCTCCTCCTCCTCCTCCTCCTCCTCCTCTCCAGCACTGATGAAGTTACCTAGCTGGGTCATGAAATGTCTGCAAGGAAACAACCAAGCTCAAAGAGCACCAAATACCTCACGGTCCATCCACTATTATTATTATTATTATTATTATTATTATTATTATTATTATTATTATTATATTGGTTAATCTTTAGTGAGATTCACAGCCTTTGAGGCTGGTTAATAGCTCAGCAGCTCGAGTCCTAACCAAGGACCTAGGAACTGTCAAGGTATCGTCGGAGGATGTAAGCTGTTCCGAGTAAGGTGGTTTTTTGTAGAGGCAAAATGTTCAAGTCCGGAAAATTTAGGATTTCTAAATAGCGGGGTAGCCCTTTGGGTATTGCTCCGAGGGCTCCAATTACAATCGGGACAACACACAATTTCTTTTTCCACAGTTGCTCAACTTCAATTTTATATTTATATATAAATATATATATTTATATATAACTTCAATAATAATTATTATTATTATTTCTTCTCTTCCTCCTCCTCCCTCTTTTCTTCTTCTTCACCTCCGCCTCTTCTTCTCCTTCCTTCCTTCCTTTTTTGTAAGTGTGAAATACAAGAAAATTACCCTGCAATTTCAAAAACAATCTTCATTTTTCCACTACATTGAAGCACCATAGATTATTTTTCCTCCCCCCCCCCAAAAAAAATGTAATATAACCTCTACTTTTGCCATGTTGTTGATGGTGATGATTTATTGAGAATAATAAGCTACCAATGGAAATGATTGTTTTCCTTGTTTTTAAAGGTCAGCCCTCCATTTGGTATGCCACACATTTCTTTGCGAAGTTTAACATTCTGCGTGAACTTCAGAAAGAATTTGTAATTCAACTGCTACTTGGTTGGAACGTTTGCTGGTCTCACTGATCTTGGGAAGATCCCGAGACTGTATGATTAACAATACATGTCGAGGAAGGATCTCTGTTAAGAAAGAAGCTGGCCTTATCATGAGACAGTCCACAACACTAACAGAGTTGGAAGGGACCTTGGAGGTCATCTAGTCCAACCCCCTGTTCACACAGGAGACTTGAACCGCCGAACTGCCGACCTTTCTGATCCACAAGTTCAAGTGTCTTAGCCACTGAGCCACCTAGTATGGAAAAAAGATATTGGATGTTAAGTTGCCATTGTTCATCAAATCCAACTAGGTGGCAAAATTAACGTTCTCATTCAAGTTAATCATGGTGGGAACTGGTTATTACATGGATGAAGATCTCTGGGGAAGCCTTAGTCTGTAGGTCAACATTGTTTCAAAAAGGGCTTTGAAGAAGGCCTTCAATCTTTTTGAATCTTCTTTAGGTGAGTCCCTTGGACTGCAAGGCGATCAAACCAGCCAGTCCTAGAGGAGATCAACCCTGACTGTTCTTTAGAAGGCCAGATCCTGAAGATGAAACTCAAATGCTTTGGCCACTTAATGAGAAGGAAGAACTCCCTGGAGAAGAGCCTAATGCTGGGAATGATTGAGGGCAAAAGAAGAAGGAGACAGCAGAGAACGTGGTGGCTGGATGGAGTCACTGAAGCAGTCGGCGTGAACTTAAATGGACTCCGGGGGATGGTAGAGGACAGGAAGGCCAGGAGGAATGTTGTCCATGGGGTTGCAATGGGTTAGAAACAACTTCCCAACTAACAACAAGGTAAGTTTAGAAAGCCAGTAGGTCCATGGTGGCCTTCAGGAGCTGTCTGTGGTCCTGAAAGACACTCACCAATACAGTGATTGAGGAACAAACTTTTTGGGGTTAAACAAGAGAAAGGAAGGTGTGAAGTTGCATGATGCAATATCAACCCTATAAGTGTGTAGGGTTTCACTGCATAGCGTCCTAGGCCCCTCAAAGCCACCTCAATGTCTCCCCCATTCGCCAAAACAATTTATCACAAAGATTGGGACTTCTGAAGGTTGAAGATGGGAGGGCAACTGGGTGATAACTTAGGGGAAAGGCTCCTTCCCCATGTTCTATTCCACAGTGCAGATACCAATGGCACAAGGCAGGCTGCCAAAATGGAATCAAACAGTGAAACAGTATTCCGAGGACAATCAGTGACAAATAATAATGCCGCAAATGACATAGCAAAACCACAAGAGGCAGCAAAAACATCTAAACAAGAGCAGAGGAATTGGCCATTCATTGATTGTTCCAGTAATTCCCTCTGCCCTTTGTTTTGACTCATTTTAAATTCTGGCTTTATTAGGATAAATCCCAGCCTCAATTCCAATATTGGAGTAAGCACAATAGGAGCTCAGATTCCTTCACACACACACAAAAACTGTTGGGTGCGTGTGTTAGTATCTCACTCCTCTGATTTGTTTTTCATGACATAGTCCTTAAAATCAGGATTGTCCTGGCCGAATCCCTAAAGTTTTCAGCTGCCTTTTTGAATTGTTACAATCCTGACGTTGCTCCAGAAATAAACACTCAACTGGATTCATGGTTAATTCAGCTGAGAATTAGAGAGGGATAAGCATGAATCAGAAAAATGTATTTAAGGAATGTTTCCAGGAGTCAGTGATTTTCAGTAAGGTAAAGGTAAAAGTTCCCCTCGCACATACGTGTTAGTCGTTCCTGACTCTAGGGGGTGGTGTTCACCTCTGTTACAAAGCCAAAGAGCCAGCATTGTCCGAAGACGTCTCCGTGGTCATGTGGCTGGCATGACTCAATGCCAAAAGCGCACGGAACGCTGTTACGTTCCCACCAAAGGTGGTCCCTATTTTTCTACTTGCGTTTTTGATGTGCTTTCGAACTGCTAGGTTGGCAGAAGCTGGGACAAGTCACGGGAGCTCACCCCCATTACGCGGCGCTAGGGATTCGAACCGCTGAACTGCCAACCTTTCAATTGACAAGTTCAGCGTCTTAGCTCCTGAGCCACCACAATGGTTAAATCAGAGACTGAGAGTGATCAGCTTCCCAATGGTTATTCAATATTTTTTTTTCGGCAGAAACCCATAGGAAAGGGTTAATCTATAAAAATATGCTTAAAAAAACCTTTATTAATTGAAGTGGTCTCTGTAGGTTGTTTCATTTGGGTTTTTTGTATGCCGTCCAGGGTCGCTTTGTGTGAGATGGGCCACCACATACTGTAAATCTGATTGATAAATAAATACAGTTTCAGACTGAATATTGAAGGACATTGGAAGAATAAATCAAGCTTTCCTTCATTAAAAGTTTTCAGGTAAAAACTAGACTGGTCTTTGTAAATTCATCCTTTGCTGAGGAGAAGTTGGAGTAGATAGTCTTCAGAGTTTCTTCTTTGGCTCCATTTGTTGTTGTTGTAAATTGCAAAGTTATGTCCGACCCATCGCGATAGACCACATTCCTCCAGGGCTTCCTGTCCTCTACCATCCTCTGGAGTCCATTGAAGCTCACGCCGACTGCTTCAGTGACTCCATCCAGCCACCTCCTTCTCTGTCATCCCCTTCTTCTTTTGCCCTCCATCGTTCCCAGCATTAGGCTCTACTCCAATGAGTCCTTCCTTCTCATTAGGTGGCCAAAGCATTTGAGTTTCATCTTCAGGATCTGGCCTTCTAAAGAGCAGTCAGGGTTGATCTCCTCTAGGACTGACCTGTTGGATCGCCTTGCAGTCCAAGGGACTCACAGGTGTCTTCTCCAGCCCAGAGTTCAAAGGCCTCAATTGCCCTCAGTCTTTCCCATCATTAGGCTCTTCTCCAGGGAGTCCTTCCTTCTCATTAGGTGGCCAAAGCATTTGAGTGTCCTCTTCAGGATCTGGCCTTCTAAAGAGCAGTCGGGGTTGATCTCCTCTAGGACTGACCAGTTGGATCGCCTTGCATTCATAAATTTCTCAAGGTGTCCAAGTTGAGTCCTTATGAATGTGCATCCATGTCATTTTCTTGGCGTTAGCATGGAAGTATCTCCTGAAGATCTTTCAACTTCCCAGTGTAGTCTACAGTCTGGGGGTCCTTCTTTCACTTCCCAGCTCCTCTACTAACCTGGCCAGAGTCAACCTGGTGTTGCTTTACCCCATTATTTCTCCTGCTCCTGCTTGATCCCTCTTTCAGACTTGGAAGCTGGACCATCCTGAAGAGATAAAGGACTCCTTTTCCAATGTCTTTGCAACCAGCGAAGGAGCTTGCTGCTGTGAGGAAGCAAAAGAGATCTTTCTCTTCTCCAGCCCTTCCACACAGACAAAAAAAAAAAAAAAAAAAGGAAGGAAGACGAGCGGTTGAATTGGGAAAGAACGCGAAGATGACAGACGCTGAGGGTTGGAAGATGTCTAGATTAGAAGGTTGAGGAGAAGGAGAAGAAGACAACCTTCCAGGCGGGGAAATGGAGAGGAGGAGCCCGCGCGAACTGGATGGAGAGGCGCAGAATTCAACGGTGGAAGGAAGAGGAGAGGGCGAGGAAGAGTTAAAGAGATGGGAGCATAGAGTTAAGAGGGACCCTTCCTCCAGCTGGCCACCTTCCCTCTCCTCAACCGGAGGGCGCCAGTTGGAGGAAGGGAAGGGTTACTGCATGCGAATATGGGAAGGCCAGCAGCTCTCTCGCCTCTCTTCAATTTCCACCCTTCTCGCTCTTCCCCTTCGCCCACCCACCCTTCTCCAAAGGAAAAAAAAAAACCCACCGACCTCTCTTTTCGGTCCGATTAATGCCCCCACCTATCTTTCTATGCTTGACTCCCCTTCTGCCCCGACTCAACGCGGAGCCATCCCTTCCCGCACCCCCCCCCCAAAAAAATCCCCACTTCTCCAGCGTCCCTCGTCTCCGCCTCTCGCGCCCCCCTCCCCATCTCTCTCATTCATTCCTGGAGCCCCGCCTCCTCCGGACGCCCCTCCCCTCCCTCCGGCAAGCTCTTTTCCCCCACCGCTTTGGCTCCTTTTCGATCGCCTGGATCCCTCCTCCTCCTTCTCTCTCCCACCCCTCCCGCCGCATCTCTCTCTCTCCCCCCCTCCTCAACTTCTCCCCCCCGCCTCCGTCTTTCTCCAGCTTGGCTTGCGTGCGCCTTCCTTTCGCCCCCGGTGGCTGCGAGCTTGATCCATCCGAGGAGGAACGCAGGAAGGAGGAAGAGGAGGAGGAGGAGGAGAAGAGAGGAGGAAGGAGAAGAAGAAGAACTGCCGAAAAGAGGACCCTTTTAAATAATAATAATAATAAGGCGATCTCAGCCAGCATCTCTCTTCTGATTGTGTGTGTGTTTTTTTTTTAAATATCCAGCAAACCCCCGAAGGCGAAAGCTTTAAGGAGGGCGCGTGGGATTCTATCGGATTGCTTGGAAGATTCTCTTCGGGTTCTCGGGGTCTCCATCAAACGGGAGGGGAGAGAGGTGTGTGTGTTGGGGTGGAGGGGGGGAAGATCTTCTCTTCCTTTTGAATGCCTGCCCCCCGGAGCAAGGCGCGGGTGTCTTCCGACCGAGCATGAAAAGGACTGCCGGCAGCAGCATCAGCAGCATCAGCACCAGCAGCCCAGCTACCCCACGCCTGCAGCAATCGCCCGGCGCCCACTATGCGCTCTGGATCGAAGGGAGCTCAGCTTCGCCCAAGTTCTGTCA
Organism: Pantherophis guttatus; assembly: GCF_059756535.1. Lineage (NCBI taxonomy): Eukaryota > Metazoa > Chordata > Lepidosauria > Squamata > Colubridae > Pantherophis > Pantherophis guttatus. Next base: position 7,490,544 of record NC_142078.1, read on the forward strand.
CCCCGAGCGAATGAGAAGCCCCGGCGGTCCCAGCATCCCCGCCGAAGAGGAGCGTTAACCCCCCCCTCCCACCGGTAAGAGACTTTATATAGATATATAGATAGATATACAGATAAATAGATATATTTAAAATTGTAGATGGTGACACGATTCTTCATCTTTTACGCGCCTTTAGCTTGCTTGCTTGCTTGGACCGCAGGGTTGGTCAGGGGTCCGTCCTTTCCCCCACCCCTCTGCGCGCGCCCCCCGTTTTCTCTCCCCAGCTTTTCTCTGCGCCCCCTCCCGCCCGGCTTCAACCTCTCTCCGGGGTCTCCAACGGTCTTTTTCTCCCCCCCCCAGCTTTCTATACTCCCCCCCTCCACCCTTTCCAAATTGATTTCCCCCCCCCCCCAGCTCCGGTCACTCCTGCCTGGGCTGTGTCTGGTTCTTAAAAGGGTTGAAGTCATGGCTGTGTGAGTGTGCACAATCCGAGGGAGGGGGGGGGGACACGACAGTTGTGGGTCTGTGCATGCCACTCGTGCAGAGGTGGGGGGGGGACGTGCCTTCTGCTTCTCTCTCTCTCTCTCCCTCCCTCCTTCCCTCCTTCCCTCCCTCTCCCTGTCCCTCTCTCTCTCTCTCTCTCTCTCTTTCCCTCTCCCTCCCCCTCCCTCCCTCCCCCTCTCCCTCTCTCTCTTTCCCCCACACACTCCCACCCTCGCCAGGTTTTTTTTTTTCTCCCAACTCCCATGCAGGTTCCCTTTTGCCGCACTCTGCTCTTCCTTAAGCCAGCCAAGGGGTTAAGCGGCTTGCTCGGCGGGTCCCTTGTGTGCGTCGCCGAGTGTGGAATCTCAACGCGGGGTCTGCCTGCGCCCATGCGTGCTTGCCCTCTCTTGGGGAAGGGGGGGAAAAACAAGCTGATTCGTATGGACGAGGGAGCAAGGGGAAGCAGAGGTTACATGGGGGACGGGGACGGGGGGGGAGGGTGAGGGATAGACCCTCACGTTATTCCTTTTCCCCCACCCCACTCCACCCTCCTTCCTGCAGGACAGGGAAGAGGGACAATGATGCCGGGAGTGTCTGGAGGGCACAAGGTTGGGGTTGTTCGAATCAATGAACCCCGCATCCCCATTCAAAGATTTAATTAGGTTAAGGTCTCCCGTTGCCTTTGGCTTGGCTCATCCTTTTCAAGCAGGGGAAGGGAGAGGGAATGGGTGTCAATATCTGCTGGTGTGTGTGAGAGAGAGAGAGAGAGAAAGAGAGAGAGAGAGGGAGGGAGGGAGGGAGGGAGAGAGGGAGGGCATCCTTGTGTGCTGCATACAACTCGGCTCTGCACACACTCATCTTAGGTGGGCCTTCATGCCGAGAAAGGTGCCACTTTCATCATCACCTCCTTCCTCCTCCTTCCAAAAGTCCTGAATGAAGATGGATGGGAGGAGAAGACAATTCTCCAAGGTCCGATCTCTTGAAGGCATCACCCTGCTTGGTTTTTTTTTTTTTTTTTCAGAACCAGCGTTCCCTAAGGCTGTTTGGTCAAATCTCTAGATTTTCAAATTGCATTGGGTGGGTGGTGGGGGAGAGGAGGGTTACCTCCGCCCTCCAACAGGACTGGGGAGGGTCCTTAAAAAAACCCATCCTAGAATGAAGCTGTGGAGCCTTGCTCTTAGCTAGAGGACTGGAGAGGGCCAATCCTCACATGGAAAGCAAGATGTCAGGAGAGGCTCTAGGAAGGGGGCCATCTCGGGAGATGGAAGGACAACTCAACTTTGTCTTGTTGGTCCTCTTGGTGGTGGTGGTGGTGGGAACAAGACATGGAAGAAGGAGGGGAGAAGAACCCATGGTGGAACTTAAAATGGGGAATGAGTGTAGATTGGTGGTGCTGTGAGAAGGAGGCTGTTGAGTTCAGAAGACCCCAGATTTCTCCCCATGCTTGGTAGCCAGAAGGAAAAAAAGCTCACCATGGATTGAGGAAGATCTTTTTCCTAGAATTGCAGCTAACCAGAGACTTGGAGTGGGTAGCATCAGGAGAAGACCTGTGTAGACAGAGGAAGAAGTCTTGAACTGGTGGGAATTCTCAAATTCTCCTACCGTTTTTCCTCCCTTGCACAACTCTCTGGTGCTGCTGTCGTAGGCAAGCAGATGTGATCACTTTGCAAATTGTGGCGTTGGTTTGCCGGCAGCCACTGCGCTGCACTACTCTGCCCCTTGCACATGCCTGCAGGCACACACAAACACACACACACACAAATATTCACAGAGCAGCCCTTCCTATCTCCTGCTGCATACAAAGTGCTGGTTGTCTCTTTCATAGCCCACAATTGTGCGCTCTCTCTCTCTCTCTCTTTCTCTCTCTCCCTCTCCCTCTCTCATCTCCCTCCCTCCCCTCTCTCTCTCCCTCTCTCTCCCTCTCTGACACACTGACACACACAGTTGGGGAGCTCACTCGTGTGGCCACCTGCACACAGGATTGCCTGCCATGATTGTTTCACAGCTTCCGTTGTGTGTTTGCATCATTTTGGGGTCTGTTGGCATCTATGTCATTGGTTGTTTGCTAGATGTGAAGGATGTGGGGCCACGCGGAAGGTCTTTCAAAGAAAACCTTACACTCTCTATATTTCATCCCTTCCTCTTCTTCACATATGTGCTAAGTAATTCTATTTTTGGACCACTGTTGCTTGGGCAGACCGACAAGACCCAAACTTTGCCTGTGCTTTTTCTCCACTTTCTACCCGCATCCTAAAAATGTTCTCCCCTTCCCAGATTGCTGTATCTCCTCATTTCTCCTCTCCACGGAGCTACCGGTGGGGAAAAAAAAAACACCCCTCTAATTCTTCACCCTCGTGCTCGGGAACCCCAACGGTACATGAAATGTACCTTCTTTCGTGGCTCTACGCCAATGTTCCCTCCCTCCTGTGTTCCCTTCTCACGCTGGGAAGGTTGCACATCCCAATCCATCCTGGCTCAGCCTTCCCAAACAGGCAAACCGAGACTTGGGGGAGATTAACCAGCTGGGTTAGGAAGAAACTGCAGGAGCAAGGAAGGAAGGGAGAGAGAGAGAGAGGGAGGGAGAGAGAGAAAGAGAGAGACAGAGACAGAGACAGAGAGACAGAGAGGGAGGGAGAGATCAGTCCATTCAAAGCTGTGTGAGAGTCAGAAGAAGAATCAGAATGCCAAGCCAATGTGCCCCGTGATAACCCTTCTGGTTTCTCTCTGGGTTGATGCCTCCTTTCCTTCCCTTTCTTCCAGCTGTGAGACCTGTGAGAGGGACTTTCATCCAGAGCTGGCCATGTCCTCCTTATCGGTACAATCCCAACAGTTGAGCTCTGTCTCGGTTTTTTTTTTTTTTGGTTTTTCTTAGAAGCAGATAAAAGTCATGGGTATCTTCTTCCAAGCTATTGATCCTGCAGGAGGGTAGGGTTTTTTTTGTATGTCTCTGGTTGTGTGGGGGCTTTTTTTTTTTTTAAAATACCACTCAGCAGAAAACGCTGCACATACATTCTCTGTCTGCCTCTCTCTCCCACCCCCACCCTCTCCTCTTTTAACCGTCCTCTGCATGTTCTCAGAACTTGCTGACAGGGAGGTGAAAAACCCAATCTCAGGAGACCAGGAGAATCTATCTATCTATCTATCTATCTATCTATCTATCTATCTATCTATCTATCTATCTATCTCTATCTATCTATCTATCTATCTATCTATCTATCTATCTCTATCTCCATATCTATCTATCTATCTATCTATCTATCTATCTATCTATCTATCTATCTATCATCTATCTATCTATCATCTATCTATCTATCTATCTATCTATCTATCTAGCTATCTCTATATCTCTATCTATCTATCTATCTATCTATCTATCTATCTATCTATCTCTATCTCTATCTCTATATCTATCTATCTATCTATCTATCTATCTATCTATCTATCTATCTATCTCCATCTCTCTCTCCCTCTCTCCCTCTCTCTCTCTCTCTCTCTCTCTCTCTCTCTGATATAGGGTTCTCCTGCTTGAGCAGGGGGTTGGACTAGAAGACCTCCAAGGTCCCTTCCAGCTCTCTATTCTGAGTGAGCTGTAGAAGCAGGAAAGGGGCACCCAAAGTCCATTCAGATACCTGCCCGAGTTGGGATCCACAAGACAGGAGGGGACATGTGCTTGGAGAAACAGCTCAGAGGTTGCAAGAGGAGGGCAGAGGGAGGAGGAGGAGGAGGAGGAGGAGGAGGAGGAGGAGGAGGAGGAGGAGGAGGAGGAGGAGGAGGAAAAATAATATTGCTCAGGATCTCTTGAGCTCGGCAGGGAAGTGCAGTTGCATGCAGGAGGGCTTTGCTCTGCTCTGCAACGAAAGTGGTGTGTTTGTGTGTATGTGTGTATATATGTGCAGTGGGTCAAGTCGCCCGCCCACTCATTTCAAATTCTGGGGATGTGATCCCTGGTTTTTATTTGGTTCCCAAACCAGAGCAAGAGTAGATTTTTATTTATGTTTATTTTTATTTTTTTGGGGGGGGGATCGAGCTGGGGAGAAATCAGCATGACTTCAGCATAATTGAGGAAAGGGAGGGGGGAAAAAAGAGAGAGAGAGAAAAGAAGAAGAAGAAGAAGAAGAAAAAAAAGCAACGTGGGAATACGGGTGACGGAGGCAGAGGTTTGAACGAGGTCCAAGAAAAGGCTTGTCTTCAGGCTGCGCAATAAGGATCAGATTCTCTTGTTTTTGTTCTTTTTTTAATTCTGTGTGGATGCGTGGAAGAGCAACGTGGGTAGTTTGATTTCTTTAAGGCAGCCTCCGGGAGAGAAAGAGAGAGAGGCGGGGGGGGGAGAGGTTTGAGATGGGGCACGTCTCTCCTACAAGCCTACGTGGGCTTCTGTGTGCCAGTTTCCATCCTTGGCGAGCAGACTGTGCTCCTGAGGATGGTGTAAAGTAGACTTACTAGCAGCGCCATGGGTGTCTTTGCATTCTGCATACTAATTCCTCAGGAACATCCGATGCAAGTCCTACCTGGGTGATTGGGACAAAATAGACTCTTGTTGGGGGATTTCTTAGCTATTTGGGGGTGGGGGAGGGAGGATCCCCCCCCCACATTCATAGCAGAGAGACTGAACTCTTCCTGCTTTCTTGGGGCCTGCTTAAGAGCGAGAGCAATGGGTTTCAAAGGCAAGACATTTTTTTTAAAAAAATGTTGCATTGCAAAGGAATGTCTAGGGAAAATAAATGCTCCTACTCACCCACCCCGTCTCCAAAGAAAGATATTTAGAGTTTCTCGCTTTTTAATGCACAGCTTTATGGCCTTCTCTTTAAAACCTGGCTTCTAAAAACCCAATTCTCAAGCGCTCTTACATGTGCTGTAAAACAGAATTGTTGGCAATGGACAAATTCGTTCTTTTTTTTTTTTTTTTTTTTGATTGGGTTCGCCATGTATTGCAGGTGCTTGGGAATTCTCCCCGGGAGCTGGGAAGGAAGCTGCCTTAATTTGAGGGGAGCCCTTTCCATCTGTGGGAACAAGTGTGCCGTGTGTTCGTGCGCAATATGTCTCCCTTGTTGTTTCCTTCTCACTTGTTCCTCAAAGTCTGCGATGCTCGCAGCATGGAGGGTGCAGAATTGCTGGGATTTGGACAAAGCGAGGGGGGAAGGAAGGAAAGGAAAGGAAAGGAAAGGAAAGGGAAGGGAAGGGAAGGGAAGGGAAGGGAAAGGGAAGGAAGGAAGGAAGGAAAGAAAGGAAAGGGAGGGAGAGAAAGAGAGGAGGGGAGGGGGAGGGAGGGAGGAAGGAGAGGAGGAAGAAAGGAGAGGGAGAGAGGAAGGAAGGAAGGAAAGAAGAAAGGATAGGGGAGAAAAGAAAAGGTAGGAGAATGAAGGAAAGGGAAGGAAAGGGAAGGGAAGGGAAGGAAAGAAAAGGAAAGGAAGGAAGGAAGGAAGGAAGGAAGGAAGGGGAGGGGAGAAAGGAGGAAGAGGAGAGGGAGGGAGAGAGGGAAGGGGAGGGGGAGGGAGGGAAGAAGGAAGGAGACGAGAAAGGAAGGAGGAAGAAAGGAGAGGGAGGAGGGAAGGGGAGGAAGAAAGGAGAGGGAGAGAGGGAGGAAGGAAGGAAGGAAAGAAGAAAGGATAGGGGAGAAAAGAAAAGGTAGGAGAAGGAAGGAGAGGGAGGAACGAGAAAGGAAGGGAAGGGAAGGGAAGGAAAAGAAAGGAGAAAGGAAAGGAAAAGAAAGGAGAAAGGAAAGGAAAGGAAAGGAAAGGGAAGGGAAGGGAAGGGAAGGGAAGGGAAGGGAAGGGAAGGGAAAGGGAAGGAAGGAAGGAAGGAAGGAAAGAAAGGAAAGGGAGGGAGAGAAAGAGAGGAGGGGAGGGGGAGGGAGGGAGGAAGGAGAGGAGGAAGAAAGGAGAGGGAGAGAGGGAGGAAGGAAGGAAGGAAAGAAGAAAGGATAGGGGAGAAAAGAAAAGGTAGGAGAATGAAGGAGAGGGAGGAAAGGGAAGGGAAGGGAAGGAAAGAAAAGGAAAGGAAGGAAGGAAGGAAGGGGAGGGGAGAAAGGAGGAAGAGGAGAGGGAGGGAGAGAGGGAAGGGGAGGGGGAGGGAGGGAAGAAGGAAGGAGACGAGAAAGGAAGGAGGAAGAAAGGAGAGGGAGGAGGGAAGGGGAGGAAGAAAGGAGAGGGAGAGAGGGAGGAAGGAAGGAAGGAAAGAAGAAAGGATAGGGGAGAAAAGAAAAGGTAGGAGAAGGAAGGAGAGGGAGGAACGAGAAAGGAAGGGAAGGGAAGGGAAGGAAAAGAAAGGAGAAAGGAAAGGAAAGGAAAGGAAAGGAAAGGAAAGGAAAGGAAAGGAAAGGAAAGGAAAGGAAAGGAAAGGAAAGGAAAGGAAGCAGGTTCTTAAAATGATTCCACAAAGGGAGAATTGGGCTGGATCAGGAGGCCTTTTGGAAAAACGGGAATGCCAAAACCTGTGATGGGGAAGTAGAGGGGAATTTCACAGGGGTCCGTCTTCAAGCTGCCCCTGTAACCCCCTGCAACCGTTACATAGCAGTATCTGTTGAATTTCATTTGTTTATTGATTTAAGCCCCTTTGGGCCAAACAGCCCTGCTCGCTTGGCTCTCCGCAAGAGCTGAGCTCAAGAAGGCAACATCTCCCAGAAGGGGGAGCCCTAACTCTATTCCTGGGGGTCCCGGGAGCGATTTGCCACTGCCGGCCCTGTACACCAAAGTGATTCAAATTCTCGATGGGTTGATGAGGCTTTAGAAAGGAATGCAGGGCAGGCTTAGTCGGCTACCAGCAAGAACGATTCGCTAAACTGTTCTGTTTTCCACCGCCGGGGCGAGGAGTGCCATCTGTGCCAACCTGGCGCTGTGTTTGTTTATTGATCGATGACAGCGATGGTGTGCTGTCTGATTCAGAGCAGTTCTACTCCTTGGAAGAATATCAGAATCGAGCTGGAAGGGAGCTTGGAGGTCTTCTAGTCCAGCCCCCTGCTCAAGCAGGAGACCCTAGACCATTTCTGACAAACGGTTGTCCTGTCTCTTCTTAAAAACCTTCAATGATGGAGCACCCACGGCTTCTGGTGGCAAGCTGTTCCACTGGTTAATTGTTCTCAGTAACAGTAACAGAGTTGGAAGGGGCCTTGGAGGTCATCTAGTCCAACCCCCTGTACTAGGGATTCGAACCGCTGAACTGCTGACCTTTCTGATCGACAAGCTCGGTGTCTTAGCCACTGAGCCATCTAGTCGGGCTTTTTTTTCTTTCCTCACTGTTAGGAAGTTTCTCCTCAATTCCAAGTTGCTTCTCTCTCTCTCCTTGATGAGTTTCCATCCATTGTTTCTTGTCTTGCCTTCTGGTGCTTTGGAAAATCAGTTGACTCCCCCTCTTCTTTGGGGCAGCCCCTCAAATACTGGAAGACTGCTATCATGTCCCCTCTAGTCCTTCTTTTCTCTAGACTAGCCAAACCCAAATCCTGCAGCTGTTCTTCATATGTTTTTAGTCTCCAGAGCTTTAATCATCCTAGTTGCTCTTCTTTATATTTTTTTCCAAAGTCTCAACTTCTTTTTTTTTTTTTTACGTGGTGACCAAAACTGGATGCAAGATTCCAGGTGTAGCCTTAAAAGGTAAATGTAAAGGTTCCTCTCGCACATATGTGCTAGTCGTTCCCGACTCTAGGGGGCGGTGCTCATCTCCGTTTCAAAGCCGAAGAGCCAGCGCTGTCTGAAGACGTCTCCATGGTCATGTGGCCAGCATGCATGACTCAACGCCAAAGGCGCATGGAATGTTGTTCCCTTCCCACCAAAGGTGGTCCCTAGTTTTCTACTTGCATTTTTTTTTACGTGCTCTCAAACTGCTAGGTTGGCAGAAGCTGGGACAAGTCACGGGAGCTCACCCCGTTACACGGCGCTAGGGATTTGAACCGCTGAACTGCTGACCTTTCTCAGCATCTTAGCCACTGAGCCACCACGTCCCCTTGGTGTGGCCTTATGAAGGCTTCATTAAAGCGGTACTAATATTTCACGTGATTTTGATTCTATGCCTCTGAGAAAGGAAAAGTTGAAGACCATGGACTTGGGTTGACTTGGACTTTGTCTATCTTGGTCTCCTCCTTTCTCCAGTGGTTACCTGGACACCTCCAAGCACCTCGTGAATCTGCCATGAAGGAAACACTAGAGAACTAGACTTCTCTAGCACCAGGAAGATCTGTTTGGCCACCGGGTCTCATTGCTATGCACAGATCCTTCCCCTGTGATGTTTGAAGGCAACTAAGCCCTTGGCAAGAAGTAAGGAGTAGGAATGAGTTGAGACTCAATGTTAATTCATGGCTTGCGTCAGGGAGCTTAAAGGAATAAAGCACAAGAGGCTCAGTTCAGACAACCAGGTCAACCCAACCCAACCCACTTTTGACTTTTGAAGGCAATAAGCCCTTGGCGCAAAGTAAGGAGTAGGAATGAGTTGAGTCTCAATGTTAATTCATGGCTTGCGTCAGGGAGCTTAAAGGAATAAAGCACAAGCGGTTTGGTTCAGACAAGACAGGTCAACCCAACTCAACCAAACCGTGGGATTATTCAACCCAACCTGTGAACCAACCTGTCTGACCATCCAGCTTCCCAACGTTAGCTTGTTTTGTCTGAAGGTCGTCTGAAAGGGAGCTTTCGCCTCCTTTTGTGAGGATTCGGGTGGCAAAAAATGCAAAGCTAATGAAGCTGTTTTAACCTCCATCATCGGAGTCATTTGGTTAAGATGGCAGCTATAGAAACTGAATGAATGAATGAATGAATGAATGAATGAATGAATGAATGAATGAATGAATATAAAGAGCTCATTGGAAATGTGGGTTTTTTGGGGGGATGCTTAGAAAATCCTTCCCCCTCTGCTTGGTGTTTCTGGATAGGATTTACATCTACAACTTCTGTCAATCTTAACTTGCATGGATTTGAGGGGCCCTTAGTGCTCTCGGGAGCTTAAATGGACTCCAGGGGATGGTAGAGGACAGGAAGGCCTGGAGGAACATTGTCCATGGGGTCACAATGGGTTGGACATGACTTTGCAACTAACAACAACAACGTGCTCTTGGAGCTGGATTGTTTTCACACAGATGTTTTATTACCCAAACTAGGTATCCAAATAGTGCTAGTCTAGTTTATTTGAACCCTGAGCTACAAATAGTCTCCTTTATTGCATGGATTGAAGTTTTGGGAAGTTTTTTCCATTCCATTCCATTCCATTCTTTACTCTATTCCATTCTATTGGCAGCCCTGAAGATGCCAGGGGAAAATGTTGGGGGTGTTTTTTGGAACCCTGACTTCTCTTCTCTTCTCTTCTCTTCTCTTCTCTTCTCTTCTCTTCTCTTCTCTTCTCTTCTCTTCTCTTCTCTTCTCTTCCTCTTCCTCTTCCTCTTCCTCTTCCTCTTCCTCTCCTCTCCCCTACCCTACCCTACCCTACCCTACCCTACCCTATCCTATCCTATCCTATCTATGAGCCACGGTGGCACAGTGGTTAGAGTGCAGTACTGCAGGCTACTTCTCCTGATCACCGGCTGCCAGTAGTTTGGCTGATCGAATCTCACCAGGCTCAAGGTTGACTCAACCTTCCATCCTTCTGAGGTCGGTAAAATGAGGACCCAAATTTCTGGGGGCAATAGGCTGGCTCTGTAAACCTCTTCGAGAGGCTGTGAAGCACTATGACTCGGTATATAGGGAGGAACAGGCTCAGACTCAACCCCTCCAAGACCGAGTGGCTGTGGCTTCCGGCGCCCCGATATAGTCAGCAGGTGCCATCGCTGACTATTGGGGGTGAATCTTTGCCCCCCACAGAGAGGGCTCGCAATCTGGGTGTCCTCCTGGATGCACAGCTGTCTTTAGAAGAGCATATGATGGCCGTGGCCAGGGGGGCCTTTTATCAGGTTCGCCTGATTCGCCAGTTGCAGCCCTTTCTGGACCGGGACGCCCCGCGCACGGTCACTCATGCCCTTGTTACCTCCCGATTGGACTATTGTAATGCTCTCTACATGGGGCTCCCCTTGAAGAACACTCGGAGGCTCCAACTGGTCCAGAATGCAGCCGCGCGGGTGGTTATGGGCGCAACTCGTTGTGCCCGTGTGACACCCCTCCTGCGCGAGCTGCACTGGCTCCCAGTGGTCTTCCGGGTGCGATTCAAGGTGTTGGTTACCATCTTTAAAGCGCTCCATGGCATAGGACCCGGGTACCTTCGAGACCGACTTCTGCCACCAATAGCCTCCCACCGGCCAGTCCGCTCCCACAGAGAGGGTCTCCTCTGGATGCCATCGGCCAAGTTATGTCGGCTGGTGACACCCAGGGGGAGGGCCTTCTCTGTGGGAGCCCCAGCCCTGTGGAATGAACTGCCCCCGGAAATACGTAAGATCTCCGACCTCCGGGTGTTTCGCTGCGCACTCAAGACCCTGCTGTTCCGCCAGGCCGGGCTATCGACATGATAATTTTAAATTGGGGTATTTTAAATTTCTGGGGTTTTAAATTGAGCCAAATCTATTTAATCATTTTAATTTTTAACTGCTGTTTTGTCTTGTGTTTTTAAATAGGCTGTACACCGCCCTGAGTCCTTCGGGAGAAGGGCGGTATAGAAATAAAATTATTATTATTATTATTATTATTATTATTATTATTATTATTATTATTATTATTATTAAAGTCTAAGTGGTATTGGTATTGGTATTGGTATTGGTATTGGTATTGCTATCCTATCCTATCCTATCCTGTCCTGTCCTGTCCTGTCCTGTCCTGTCCTGTCCTATCCTATCCTATCCTATCCTATCCTATCCTATCCTATCCTATCCTATCCTTCATATCTGCTTCTGCTGCTGAGCTTCCTTTAGAACTGTTGGAAACATGTCCCCGGATACCTATATCAGTTTTTCCCCTCCCCCCTTGGGTACAGTTAATGTAAAGTCCAGCATCTGGTCTTTTTATTTGGTGGGAGAGAACTTATGTTAAAGTGCCTTCCGGTGGAGAAACTGAGCCCTCAGCAATACGCGGTTGCGTAGGAAAGATATTTTTGGCAGATGTTCCTGACCTGTGAATCTGGATGTGAAAACAATGCCCTAGAATCAGAGCTGGAGAGAACAGTCAGTCCCAACTCTTTTCCTTCCTATGAAGTGGAGCATCTCCAAAAGATGATTATTCAGCCTAGGCTTGAAGTCTTTTGACTCACAAGGGATCTCGCCCTCCTTCCAGGCCATGGATTGCCCCAACCAGTTGTTGTAACCATAAACAGTCATAATCCGTTACGAGCTACTTAGCCCTTGATGTAAACCTAGTACATCTTCTGCAAGAGAAGAGAATGTCTTGATTGAGAGATTGTGCTAAACCGTAACATGATGGGTTTGACTTGGTCTTAGCATGTTGAACTAGCATTGTGTGGTTAGTAAACCAAAGATTGCAGCTTAGTGTGTGGAATGAACATTAAATCTTTGCCCTCTTTGGAGGGACAGGGATTGAGATATTTGATGAATGGTGTTATGTCCTTCCCACGTATAGACTAAGCCCCAGATCTATCTATCTATCTATCCATCTATCATCTATCTATATCTCTCTCTCCTACCTCTCCTATTTATCTATCATCTGTGTATCTCATCTATTCTCTCCCTCCCTCTTTCTCTCTCTCTCTCTCTTTCTTTCTCTCTCTCTTTCATCTAGCTAGCTAGCTAGCTATTTTTTCTAGCTACATTGTATATTCTATCTGTCTCTCTGTCTCTCTATCATCTGACTGTCTGTCTATCTCTATCTATCTATCATCTATCTATCTATCTATCTATCTATCTATCTATCTATCTATCCATTGATCTGTCATCTATCTATCTCCTACCTATCTACTATCTATCTATCATCTATTCTCTTTCTCTCTTTCTCATCTAGCTATTTTTTCTAGCTACATTGTATATTCTATCTGTCTCTCTGTCTCTCTATCATCTGACTGTCTGTCTATCTCTATCTATCTATCATCTATCTATCTATCTATCTATCTATCTATCTATCTATCCATTGATCTGTCATCTATCTATCTCCTACCTATCTACTATCTATCTATCATCTATTCTCTTTCTCTCTTTCTCTCTCATCTAGCTATTTTTTCTAGCCAGATAGCTATCTAGTTCTTTATCCCTATCATCTATTAATTGTATATTCTATCTGTGTCTGTCTGTGTTTGTCTGTCTGTCTATCTATCTATCTATCTATCTATCTATCTATCTATCTATCTATCTATCTATCTTCCACCTGTCTATCATCATCTATCTGTCCAATTGTGTATCAATCTATTGATCTATTTATTTAACTTCTGTCTGTCCATTGTCTTTCTCTCTGTCTCTGCATCTCTCTTTCTCTATTCTCTATTCTCCGTCTTATATCTATCTATCTATCTATCTATCTATCTATCTATCTATCTATCTATTTATCTATCACATTTAACTATCTATTTCATCTATCATCTCTCTTTCGCTCTCTCTCATCTATCTAATCAGAATTTGAGAGGGCATGGCAAGAGACTGTAGAATAATTATATTATTTAAAATATATTATAAATATTATCCTGCTCGGTGAATTGAAAGTCAATCATCCTGTTTAGGTCTATGACATCTGGATGACCTGAGATAACTGTACTTGGTCTCTTTGGAAGAAACTAATGTGGAAGTTCTGGATCTATACCAGTACATTAAATCTTGGTCTGTAGCCATCGGAATAGATGGCATACAGCTGTTCTCAATAATCCGATGAATAAATACCAGTAGATACATAAAATTAAACATGGGTGGGTATCTCAAAGCCAAACACCGCTCTTTGATGTGATGACACTTTTCAGAAGTCACCACCTCCTGAGAAAAAATGCTTTTATATTTAATAACAGGTGAATAATCTTTAGTAACCTATTACTATTAAAGCTTGTTTAATAAGGAGTTAATATAATGCACCTCAATATCTCCACTCTGCTTTACTTTTTAAGAGCTGTAGCTGTAGGCTATAATAAGAATGGAATGAAATCCATGGTTTCTTTTGTTTTATACTCTCTTATGCTGCTTTCCATTAATCTAGAGGAGTTATCCTTTTGATTATTAAGAATATTGAATTAAGTTCCCAGCTCTGTCTTCTTATCCCACTTTTGCTTAACTTTAATGCTCACAGATAACAGCAGTTTTGATCGTCATAATATAAAAAAGATGTTGAGACTCTAGAAGAAGTGCAGAGAAGAGCAACAAAGAAGTTGAAGGGACTGGAGGCTAAAACATATCAAGAACAGTTGCAGGAACTGGATATGTCTAGTTCAGGGATCAGCAACCTGCGGCTCTGGAGCCGCATGTGGCTCTTTCACCCCTCTGCTGCGGCTCCCTGTCACTCAAAATATGCATCACAACCGCCAATGTGCGACACCCTCCGGCACACGATTTATTGAGCTTTTCAACCCCCGGTAGGCCAACCATGGTTAAATCCAAGAAAAGAAAAGTTTCAGAAGAAAACAGAACATTTAATTCAACTACAGATGCTAGTTTTGTGGCCGCTCAAGAAATAGTCAGGCACGGGAAGGGTTTTGTGGCTCCCGGTGTTTTCTTTTCTGTGGGAAACGGGTCCAAATGGCTCTTTTGAGTGTTTAAAGTTGCAGACCCCTGGTCTAGTTTATTGAAAAGAAGGACTAGGGGTGACATGATAGGAGTCTTCCAATATTTGAGGGGCTGCCACAAAGAAGAGAGAGTCTTCTTTGTGACCAGAAGGAAAGAGAAGAGCAGTGGCGGTACATTGGTTAGAATGCAGTATTGCAGGCTAATTCTGCCGATTGCCAGCAGTTCAATTGTTGCTCAAGGTTGAACCATCCTTCCATCCTTCTGAGGTCAGTAAAATGAGGATCCAGATTTTTGGGGGGTGATAGGCTGATGTTGTAAACCAATTGGAGAACTAAGGGGAAATTTTCTATCAATGAGAACCATTAACCAGTGGAGCTCCTTGCCTCCAGAAGTCGTGGACTAAATTTCCAAAAAGAAGAAGAAGAAGAAGAAGAAGAAGAAGAAGAAGAAGAAGAAGAAGAAGAAGAAGAAGAAGAAGAAGAAGAAGAAGAAGAAGAAGAAGAAGAAGTGGTGTTAATAGCTAGTTTTAGAAAATACACTTTTCCCAAAAGGTTTCCACAATTTTGGCCACTACTGTAGACAGCCGTTTGCTGGAATGGTGTCGGGTTTCCTGCTTGAGCAGGGGGTTGGACTAGATGACCTCCAAGGTCCCTTCCGGCTCCGTCATTCTGTTAAATGCCAGGAAAAGCCTTGTGTAGCGAAGGAAAGGCCAGTAGGTTGAAAAACGTTGGAATGGCTAATAGCAGGCGAGAGGAATTGGATTTGGTTTATGAGAACTTCTCGTGGATAAGGAATCAAACCCTGGATGTTTAAAGGATTATTTTAAAAGAGACAAGAATTGTTGCGGTCCGCAAGCAGCCTGTGGAGCTGGCAGCGGAGTCGGACAGCGATGAGGCTGAGGAAGAACAGGGGCCAGTCCTGGAGGCTGGGGAAGGCCAGGACGAGGGCTCTGCGTCGGAGGCAGAGATGGGGCCAGGGCCATCGGGGAGTGATGCGCGGACTTCGGAGCCTCCAGAGGCTGACAGTAGAGAGGCAGAGGAATAGGAGGAGCCTGTTCCTAGTGCACGCATGAGAAGAGCTGCCAGAAGGCAAGAGCAGCTAAAGCAGAGAGGACGACTCGGGAGTAAGGCCAAGAGACGATTGGCCCCTCCCATAAGGCTTAAAAAACCAGCAACGGCTCTTGGCCTCTTTGCCGGAAAACAACGTTGAGAGATTTGCTTCTTGTTTCACTGTATTCATTTCTTGTCGGCGTCTTCTGCTTCTTGAACTTTTGCCAAGAAAAGCCTTTGGCAGTTTGCCTAATTATCCCAAGGTCAGTGATAAACTAAGGAAGGGTGTTTTGAAGAATTTGCTTTAATTTAGCTTGGACTACGCTGAGAATGAGTTAATTCTCAGCTGTTCTAATAAAGTCTGTTTGTTTTCGAACTGTTTGTCTTTAATACTAACAACTTGGGCCTGGGTCGCAACAAGAACACAATTTTGGACCTTGGCCTCTCCCTTTTACCCGCGATAATCATGGTTTATGAGTCTGCGATGCACTTCCAGTCTTTTGCTGCAGTTCTCTGGAGTTCATCCCCTTGATTAGTCTTCTGCTAATTTTTCCTGATTGGTCTGCAGGCCAAACGGGTTACAGGTAATCCTCGGTTTACGACAGTTTGTTTAGTGACCATTCCAAGTTACAACAGCCTTGAAAGAAGGAACTTACAGCCGGTTTTCACACTTACGACCATTACAGCATCCCCCATGGTCAGGTGATTAAAAATTCAGACGCTTGGCAACTCACTCATATTTGTGACGGTTGCAGAATCATGTGATCCCTTTTTGTGACCTTCAAACAAGCCAAGTGAAGGGGGAAGCCGAATTCACAACCTTGTGACTAACTTAGCCATGGTAGCAATTCCCTGGGGCCAGAAAAGTCACAAAATAGAGCAAAACTCACTGAACAGAGGTTTTGGCAGTAGAAATGTTGGGCTCAGTTGTAGTCGTAAGTCGAGGACAGCCTGTATCCCACACCTTTAACCCGATGTTCATTTTTTGTTCCTTGTTGGCTAGAGGAGTGAGATGGATGGAAGCTAATCAAGGAGAGAAGCAACCTGGAATTGAGGAGAAACTTCCTAACCATGAGGACAATTAACCAGCGGAACAGCTTGCCACCAGAAGTTGTGGGTCCTCCATCACTGGAGGTTTTTAAGAAAAGAATGGACAGTCACTTGTTTGAAATGGTATAGAGTCTCCTGCTTGAGCAGGGGGTTGGACTAGAAGACCTCCAAGGACCCTTCCAACTTGGTCCTTTCCTTCCTTCCTCTCATCTCATTCTCTCCTTCCTTCCTTCCTTCCTTCCTTCCTTCCTTCCTTCCTTCCTTCCTTCCTTCCTCCCTCCCTCCCTCCCTCCCTCCCTCCCTCCCTCCCTTCCTTCTTTCCTTCCTGAAATGGAAGACTTTCAAGGTCCCTTCCAACTTTGTCCTTTCTTTCCTTCCTTCCTTCCTTCCTTCCTTCCTTCCTTCCTTCCTTCCTTCCTTCCTTCCTTCCTTCCTTCCTTCCTGTCTGAAAAGGCATAGGCTCTCGTGCTTGAGCAGGGGGCTGGACTAGAAGACCTCCAAGGTCTCTTCTAGCTCTATTCCGATTCGGATTCTGAGTCTAGGTTTCTTAGTTGTGTAATAAAAGCCGAGTTCCATTTCACAGCCCATCTCAGTTGGGTAATGGATGGCGGATAGGTTTTGCGTCTGACTCTTTGGCTTCCCGAAGCAATTTTCAAGCGCGTGAGATGGTTTTTCCAAAAATGGCCTTAATTGCATGACTACTGGAGATGCTGAGAGACACAGCAGCTAGCAGGGGAAAAAAAAATGATTGCTGTGTTGAATTTCCCCCCACTTTGCATTTCTAGTTAAGTGCTCGAGGGTGAAGCCATGCGTGCTAGATAACTACCTAACCATGGACATCAAATTAAGTTGGTTTACTACATTTCTATTGTTGTTTTTTGGAAACTCAGGATGGGGTGTTATAAGCTTATCCATAATAACCATCCAGTAAACTTTCAGAGTGAGACCCTTGGATCCAGAACTGACCCCTCCTTCGGAGTGGCTTGACCCGTGAAGCTTCCAGTCGCATATTCTCATTAGCTGAGCAAAGAGATCAAAGGGAAACTCATTATTATTCCTTGAAAAAAAATCAATCTTCAAGAAAGGACTAAAAATGATCATAAAAGAGCGTCGGTTGAGATCTAAGTAGGTGAACATGGGATGGGAATGCATCCATCACGACTTTCAGCAAGTGGTTTCTCCTGAAGCCAACCTTCGAAGATAGATGGGGAGCCGTCCGCAGCTCATCGATCAAGAGATCTCAAAGGATGCCACGGTTAATGGCTTCCTGAAACCGAAAAGTCCACGGGAAACCAATCGGGACGTGCCATCCGGTGCCACGCCGCAAATCATCTCGTTTTGCCAGCCGAGGTGGCCTTCAGAAGTTTTGAGCTACAAATCTGATCTTTTCTTGCCGGCTGACACCTCGAACGGTGGCTGTTCGAAACATCTGAAGGACGTCGGTAGACAAATTGAAAAGAACAGTGGGCTCATCCCCCCCCCCCAACTCTGGCTAACGACGGCTTTACCCATAAGTAGACTTTGTCTTTGCCTAGTTTTGCATGTTGCAGAACTAGGCGTGCGTGCATGTGTGTGTGTGTGTGTCTGTCTGTCTGTCTGTCTGTCTGTCTGTCTAATTTATCCACCTATTCTCTCTCCCTTTTCCTGTCTGTCTCTGTCTCTCTATTTATTCTCTCTCTCTCAATCTACTTGTCTGTCTGTCTGTCTGTCTGTCTGTCTGTCTGTCTGTCTGTCTGTCTATCTATCTATCTATCTATCTATCTATCTATCTATCTATCTATCTATCTGTTCTCTCTGTCTCTTCTCTCTCTCTTCCTGTCTGTCTGTCTCTGTCTGTCTGTCTGTCTGTCTGTCTGTCTATCTATCTATCTATCTATCTATCTATCTATCTATCTATCTATCCATCTATCTATCTATCTATCTATCATCTCCTCTCTCTCTCTCTCCTCTCTCTCTCTTCCTGTCTGTCTGTCTGTCTCTATCAATTTATTGTCTCTCTCAATCAACTTACCTACCTACCTACCTACCTGCCTGTGTCTGTCTGTCTGTCTGTCTGTCTGTCTGTCTATCTATCTATCTATCTATCTATCTATCTATCTATCTATCCTCTCTCTCTCTCTCTCTCTCTCTCTCCCCATCATCATATATGGAATAAAGCTCTGGTCCTCTAACTTCCTCTTCAACACTACTTATAAAATAACACAGATAGCCCTCGACTTATAACCATTCATTTAGTGACCGTTCAAAGTCACAGCAGCCTTGAAAAAAAGTGGCTTCGGACCATTTTTTTACACTGACGACCGTTGCAATTAGCCCCATGATCATGTGATCAAAATTCAGATGCTTGGCCAACGGTTCCTATTTATGACGCTTGCATTGTCTCGTGGTCACTTTTACGACCTTCTGAAAAACCAAGTCAACGGGGAAGCCGGATTCATTTAACGACCATGTTCCTAACTTAAGAACTTCAGGGATTCACTTAACAACTGTGGCGAGAAACGTCGGACAATGAGGCAAAACTCACTTAAACAACTGTCTCGCTTAGATTAGCAATGGGAATTTTAGGCTCAGTTTTGGCTGTAAGACGAGGACTGCCTGTATAAGTGGCCCAAATTTCTATCTTTGGATGTCTACGATGGTGAAATGATTCTTCAATATAGAAAAAAAGACATTTCTTTCAAGTCATTGTGAAATAATTGGACAATAGGTATCTTTCTCTCCTATATGTTAGCCATGATAAAAGCATGCGGGATCCATTCCCATTATCCCTCTCTTATTTTCCAAGCTGGCCTATGGCTTGAAAGAACACAAGCTTCTTAAAAAGAGATAGCGATTCTTGGGTGGTTTTTTTAAGTGAAATAATTTAAAAATAAAACCCATTCTTCAATCCACGTTAAGGCTGCCTCTTGATAATACAATTCCCAATTCGGTAGGCCAAACCCACCTCTAGTTCTTGCATCTTGTATCATTTTGTAGCGCCAAACTTATTAGAGCAAATAGAAGAATATGGGAAAGTAGCAGGTCTGAAAATCAGTAAAGATAAGACAAAGAGATTAGTCAAAAATATGAGAGAAAAAAGAAAAGGAGATGACGGAGAAACTGGACATCCAAATTGTGAAGAAAGCTAAATATTTGGGCATTTATCTGACATCAAGATGTGCAACGCTCAAGGAAGACAATTATTATAAACTGAGAAAAACGAATTGAAACAGACCTGGAGAAATGGAGAAACTCGCAATTATCACTAATGGGAAGAATAGCGTTCATAAAAATGAATGTATTATCAAAAATATCATTTCTATTTCAAACTGTACCGATAAAACCAGAGGAAAAAAATATTTTGAAGAGTTGAAGAAAATAACGTGGAAATATGTGTGGCAAGGAAAGAGAACAAGAATCAACAACAAAATGCTATAAGATTAAGTGAAATGATTTACGAGCCCGAAAACTGTCATGCTTAAAAATCAGGAAACCCAGACGGCTCAAATGAATGAATGAGAAGCTGAGCTACCAACGGGCAAAGCAAATTGGCAGGAGATAAGGGTTAACAGAATTCAAAATAGGCTGGACTAAGATCTTTTGTGGGGCGAAGGGACTCAAAGCTGCTGACTTGTTTGTCTCCTCCCTCCCTCGGGCTCAGCTCCTAGAGACTTAATCATACTGCGTTGCCTTTTGAAAGCCATGTTTCCACCTGTTAGCGGAACACTTTTCCTTGAGAAGATGTGCAGTTGCCCAATAAATGCAAAAAAACCCAAACTTTTAAATCAGTGGTGAAATCCCATTTTTTTTTTTACTACCGGTTCTGTGGGCATGGCATGGTGGACATGGTGTGGCTGGCTGGGCGTGGCAGGGGAAGGATACTGCAAATTCTCCATTCCCACCCCACTCCAGGGGAAGGATACTGCAAAATCTCCATTCCCACCCCCACTCCAGGGGAAGGATACTGCAAAATCCCCATTCCCCCCCCACTCCAGGGGGAGGATATGCAAAATCTCCATTCCCTCCCTACTCCAGGGGAAGGATACTGCAAAATCCCCATTCCCACCCCACTCCAGGGGAAGGATACTGCAAAATCCCCATTCCCTCCCCACTCCTGGGGGAAGGATACTGCAAAATCCCTGTTTCTTCTCCACTCCAGGGGAAGGATACTGCAAAATCCCCATTCCCTCCCCACTCTGGGGCCAGCCAGAGGTGCTATTTGCCGGTTCTCCGAACTACTCAAAATTTCCGCTACCAGTTTTCCAGAACCTGCTGGATTTCACCCCTGCCTTGGAGTGAACATTAGGGACTATTTGCAGACAATTTCCCCTATGAAAAGTGTGAAGTCAGCCAGGTTGGAGTAATAGTAGAGAATTCAAAGGAATTAGCTAAAAAAAATAACCCTCTAAAAGCATCGCTAGCTCTTCTTCTGTGTACGTGCCTTTTTAATGGATGTTTTTAATGGCTGTACTATGATGTGCTTTTTACTGGTGGCACTCTTCTCTGCTTGGTGTTCTTTCTAGAAAATCTCTTGCCCCATTATTTTTCATAGACTTAAAAGAGGATTTTGCAGGTAATCAGTTCTCTGGCAAACCGGAGGAATCTAGGCAACTACAAGTTCTTCGTAATGACTTTGTGTCTCCGATTGATTGTGAGTATCGTAAGTATAATTCTTAGTCATTAGCTGCGGTGGCTTGGGTTCTCGGGATTTGTAGTATTCATGGGGGAAGGGGCAATTTGAAGTGATAGTATTCTTCAGAGGAAGATTAATTATTACAGCATACTGAATAACAGAGTTGGAAGGGACCTTCGAGGTCTTCTAGATCAATCTCCTCGTTGTGGTTCACCAACAGCCCGCTGAGCTAGCAGCGGAATCAGACAGTGAAGAGGCTGGAGGGGAACATGGGCCAGTCCTGGAGTTTGAGGAAGGCCCGGATGAGGGGTCTGTGTCAGAGGCAGAGATGGGGCCAGGGCCATCGGGGAGTGATGCGCAGACTCCGGAGCCTCCAGAGGCTGACAGTAGAGAGGCAGAGGAACAGGAGGAGCCTGTTCCTAGTGCATGCATGAGAAGAGCTGCCAGAAGGCAAGAGCAGCTAAAGCAAAAGGGACAACTTGGGAGTAAGGCCAGGAGTTGATTGACCCCTCCTTTAAGACTTAAAAGAGCAGCAAAGGCTCTTGGGCTCTTTGTAGGAAAGGAACGTTGCTAAATCTGTTTCCAGTCGGCGTCTCTTGTTTCTGAACTTCATGGGGCTTTGCCAAGAAAGACCTTTGGCCGGGTGCCGAAAAAGATAAAGGTTTGTGATAAGCCCGAAGGATTGTTTCTGAAGGACTTTGTTTTGGAATTAAATTGGACTAAGCTGGGAATGAATGTAATTCTCAGCTGTTATAATAAAATAGGTTTGTTTGGGACTAATTGTGTCCTGTAATGATTAAGTGAGCTTAGGTCACAACATCCTGATTGAGTAAGGAAGGGAGGGAGGGAGGGAGGGAAGGGAAGGGAAGGGAAGGGAAGGGAAGGGAAGGGAAGGGAAGGGAAGGAAGGAAGGAAGGAAGGAAGGAAGGAAGGAAGGAAGGAAGGAAGGAAGGAAGGAAGGAAGGAAGGGATAACTGGGTTGGAAGAAAACTTGGAGGTCTCCTAATCTAACAAGAAGCAATGGGTGGAAACTAATCAAGGAGAGAAGCAACCTAGAATTAAGAAGAAATTTCTTGACAGTGAGAACAATTAATTAGTGGAACGACTTGCCTTCAGAAGTTGTGGGTGCTCCATCACTAGAGGTTTTCAAGAAGAGATTGGACAGAGATTAGACAGCCACTTGTCCAAAATGATTGGACAGCCAAGCAGGAGATCTTATACCATTCTGGACGAATGACTGTCCAATCTCTTCTTGAAAACCTCCAGTGATGAAGCATCCCACAACTTCTGGAGGCAACTTCTGTTCCAATGATTAATTGTTCTCACCATCAGGAAATTCCGCCTTAATTCTAGGTGGTTTCTCTCCTTGATTAGTTTCCATCCATTGCTTCTTGTTCTGCCCTTAGGTGATGGACAAGAAGGAACGGGTGGAAACTTAATACATGCCTTTACCAATCAGAGAGAGAGAGAGAGAGAGAGAGAGCGATGCAATTGAACCATCCCTGAGTTGCTCCAGAAGCATAAATAAAATTCTTAAGAATCAGAATAGGATGTGTGTATGTGTGTGTGTGTGTGAGAGAGAGAGAGGGAGAGAGAGAGAGTCATTAAGCCTTGAGGGCACCCATTTAGGATGATGATGAGAAAGACAAAATTCTTTGAATGTGGAATGGAACGAAGCCAAACCCATTTGAAAATGGAACAAAAAAATAAATAAAACGAATCCTTTTCCAAGGGGAGAATATGAACGTCTGCAAGAGCAGAGGAATTTCCAGCCGCAGAGGTCACGAGAGCATCGCAAGAATTAAATTCATGACGACACGATGCTCAGTTTTGGTCAAGTTCTACTCGGCTTTTGGTAATTAAGGGAAATGGCTGTGGTGCCCTCTGACATTGGGCAGAGGGATCCATTTCTGGGAATGACTAGATGGAGAATTAACTGGTGAAAGAAAGTTGGGTTTATTTCCATGTTTGGTGGGCTCTGCATGGAAATAAAAAGATTGCTGTGCAATGAAGTGGTGATATCTAAGGAGAAGATGCTTGATTTGGATGTGGACAGCTATCCTTTTAATCTTAAAAATCTCCAGGTACTTCTGAAACAAGGTCAACAACAAGAACCTGGAGGAACTGGCCTTGTAGATCATGTTAAGATGCTCAATGGAATAACAGAATAATAATGTTGGTCACCACGATGTAAAAAGATGTGGAGACTCTAGAAAGAGTGCAGAGAAGAGCAACAAAGATGATTAGGGGACTGGAGGCTAAAACGTATCAAGAACGGTTGCAGTTCAGGGGTCAGCAACCTGCAGCTCTGGAGCCGCATGTGGCTCTTTCACCACTCGGCTGTGGCTCCCTGTCACTCAAAATATGCATCCCAACCGCCAATGTGCGACACCCGCCGGCATACGATTTATTGAGCTTTTCAATCCCCGGTAGGCCAACCATGGATAAATCCAAGAAAAGAAAAGTTTCAGAAGAAAACAGAACGTTTACTTCAACCACATATGCTAGTTTTGTGGCCGCTCAAGAAATAGTCAGGCAAGGGAAGAGTTTTGTGGCTCCTGGTGTTTTCTTTTCTGTGGGAAACAGGTCCAAATGGCTCTTTGAGTGTTTAAGGTTGCAGACCCCTGGTCTAGTTTAATGAAAAGAAGGACCAGGGGAGACATGATAGCAGTCTTACAATATCTCAGGGGCTGCCCCAAAGAAGAGGGAGTCAAGCTATTCTCCAAAGCACCTGAGGGCAGGACAAGTAGCAATGGGTGGAAATTAATCAAGGAGAGAAGCAACTTAGAACTAAGGAGAAATTTCCTGTTAGAACAATTAATCATTGGAACAACTTGCTTCCAGAAGTTGTGAATGCTCCAACACTGGAAGTTTTTAAGAAGCGGTTGGATAGCCATTTGTCTGAAGTGGTGTAGGGTTTCCTGCCTAAGCAGGGGGTTGGACTAGAAGATCTCCAAGGTCCCTTCCAACTCAGTGATTCTATTAACAGAGTTGGAAGGAACCTTGGAGGTTTTCTAGTCCAATCCTGCAGGAGACCCTATACCAGAAAAATGGTTGTCCAATCTCTTCGTAAAATCCTCCAGTGATAGAGTGCCTACAACTTCTGGAGGCAAGTTGTTCCACTGATGAATTGTTATGTCAGGAAATTCCTTGCTGAACTATGGTTTGTTCAATCAAGCCCTTCTGTGCGTCACACAGTTCTCCGTTCTCCAACAAACCATGGTTGTGGTTCTCCCAGGGCTATAGTAAGAGGCAACCAAATGAAGCTCTTTGCAACTTGGAGGAGAAAATGTTGCTTAAGCCAACTTCAAGATGGCAACCATTTTTCTGTCTTGGAATTTTTTTCGTTTTGTTTGTTTGTTTTGAGGATTTTTGTTCTGTTAAATTGATGTACCTCTGTTCTTCGGGAGCTCAAGATAAACTTCCCAGGGATTTTTCATGCTGTTGTTTGATCTCCACCATGATCTTCTGAAGGTTGGATTAACAGAGTTGGAAGGGACATTGTAGGTCATCTAGTCCAACCCCCTGCCCAAGTAGGAGACCATACACCGTTTCTGACAGATGGCAGTCCAGTCTTTTCTTGAAAGTCTCAAGTGATGAAGCTCCCACAACTTCCGAAGGCAACTTCTGTTCCATGGGTTGATTGTTCTCACTGTCAGAAAGTTCCTCCTCATTTCTAGGTTGAATCTCTCCCTGATCAGTTTTCATCCGTTATTCCTTGTCTGGCCTTCAGGTGCCTTGGAAAATAGCTTGACCCCCTCCTCTCTGTGGCAGCCCCTCAAATATAGGAAGATGGCTATCCTGTCTCCCCTGGTCCTTCTCTTCACTAGACTAGCCATGCCCAGTTCCTGCAACCGTTCTTCATATGTTTTTAGCCTCCAGTCCCATCATCATCCTGGTTGCTCTTCTCTGAACTCTTTCTAGAGTCTCAACATCTTTTTTATAATGTGGTGACCAAAACTGGATACAGGACTCTAGGTGTGGTCTTACTAAGGCTTTATAGAGTGGTATTAGTACCTCCCTTGATCTTGATTGTATCCCTCTGTTAATGCAATTTAGGATTGCATTGTCTTTTTTGGCTGCCGCTGCACACAGCTGGCTTAAAGTGACACTGTCCCAAAGTCACTCCCTGAATTTCCGTAGTCAAGGGTGGAGACCTCTTCCCAGTTATAATAGCACTTTTTAAACCACTAAATCACAGTATTTCTGCAAAAAAAGGACCTCTGGAGCTATATGTGGGAGAGATGAATTCTGGGATGCAAACTCCAATCTGTTAGGAGTGGGATAAAGCATTTCTATTTTCAGCCTCACTTAGACACTGCTATTTAACTCGCTCAAGGCTTTGATTAAATTTTTGAGGATAAACTACCCGTAGAAATTTCCAACTTCAGTATCTGGCAACTCTTGTAAAAAAAGGCCAGACAGAGGTGATCTTGTTTCCAACCCCAGGAGAATTCCTGTCACTTAAAGCTGACAATGCCAGCTTATTTTACATGGATGGATGCCCTGATTTAACAGAAGGTGACAGCTTACGCCATCAAGGTGCGGGAGGGAAAAAGAAAAAAAAATAATAACATGGCTTGCTTTCGGTATGATCCAGGTGTGTCGGGACTGAAAAGGACAAAGTAGCAGAGTTGGAAGGGACCTTCGAGGTCTTCTAGTCCAACCCCTTGCCCAAGCAGGAGACTCGATACCAGGGGTCTGCAACTTTAAACAGTCGAAGAGCCATTTGGTCCCATTTCCCACAGAAAAGAAAACACCGGGAGCCACAAAACATGGGTGGGCGTGGCCAACTCAATGTCACTCACTTCCACCAGTCATATGACCCCCCTAGCCACGCCTACCCAGCTGGTTATTAGGCAAGAGAACTGGTTGTTAAAAAACACCGGGAACCACAAAATCCTTTTGACATCTCTCTCTCTCCCCCTCCCTCCCTCTCTCTCCCTCTCTCTTCCCACTCTCTCTGTATCTCTCTCTCCCCCTCTCTCTGTATCTCCTTGTCTCTTCCCTGGCCGCTTCTCCATCCCCCACCGTCGCCCTTACCTTCTCAGGCCAGGTGAGGAGAGAGTGGGAGGGGAGGGCGAGGGGTGGGGCCAGCCAGTGGTTGGCTCATCCGACAGGGAGCCACAGCAGAGGGCCCAAAGAGCCGCATGCAGCTCCAGAGCCGCAGGTTGCTGATACCTGCTCTATACCATTTCAGACAAACGGTTGTTCAAACTCTTCTCGAAAACCTCCAGTGTTGGAGCACCCACAATTTCATTCCACTGGTTTATTGTTCTAATTTGTCAGGAAATTTCTTCTTAGTTCTAGGTTGCTTCTCTCCTTGATTAGTTTCCATCCGTTGCTTCTTGTCCTGCCTTCTGGTTCCTTGGAGAATAGCTTGCCCCCCTCTTCTTTGTGGCAGCCCCTTAAATATTGAAACACTGTTATCACATCACCCCTAGTCCTTCTTTTCATTAAATAAGAAATCGTTTAGACAACTTTCTGGACTTTTAATCACAGTTGGCTTCGGCGCAAACTTTTCGTACCATTTTATCTGACCCCCCCCCTCAACGGTTTGTTATCTCGTGGCAATGTATTCCACAAATAACCACTGCAATATGCTAAAATTATATATTTGTATATCTTTCGACTGTTCTGATATTAGTGATTTGTATCTCTCTGCCTTCATCTCCTTCCAAACATCTGCAGGTCTTAGAGTGATCTTGTTCCTCATTTTTTAGCTGCAGCTCAACAAGGCAATCCAGGGAGGGGAAGCGCTAAACAAATTCCAGACCAAGTGAGTCATTTTGGCACAGCTCGGTTTTTGCCTCCAGATGGAACGAAGTGTCTGCAAAATTAGCCAAAGGGGTAATGGGGGAAAGTTTCTACTGAGATAGTTGTTGGGTTTTTTTTTTTTTTTAGAAGAAAGGGAAGGAAGATGAAAGGGGATGGAAAACAGAGAAGGTAGAAGCTAGAGGTTTGTGGAGATTCTCAGCCATCCAGATCATGGTTGTCCCAAAGGTGCTTTTTCAAAAGGCAACTGGGCTTTATTTTTCCTTGAAGACATTTTGCTTCTCATCCATGAAGTATTCTTAGTTTTGAACTGATTAGAAGCAAAACAACTTCTTCTTCTTCTTCTTCTTCTTCTTCTTCTTCTTCTTCTTCTTCTTCTTCTTCTTCTTCTTCTTCTTCTTCTTCTTCTTCTTCTTCTCCTTCTCCTTCTTCTCCTTCTCCTTTTCCTTCTTTGTCTTCTTCTCTTCCTTCCTTCTTTAACATAATCTGCTCTCCTCCTCCTCCTTTGTCTTCTTCTTTTCCTTCCTTTTTCAACATAATCTGCTCTTCTTCTCCTCCTCCTCCTCCTTCATCTTCTTCTCTTCCTTCCTCAACATAATCTGCTCTTCTTCTTCTCCTCTTCCTCCTTTGTCTTCTTCTCTTCCTTTCTTCTTCAACATAAACTGCTGCTCCTCCTCCTCCTCCTCCTTCATCTTCTTCTCTTCCTTCCTCAACATAATCTGCTCTTCTTCTTCTCCTCTTCCTCCTTTGTCTTCTTCTCTTCCTTTCTTCTTCAACTTAAACTGTTCCTCCTCCTCCTCCTCCTCCTCCTCTTCTCCTTCTCCTTCTTCTTCTCCTTCTTCTAAAAACAATCCAGTTGTCTTTAGAAAAAGCACCTTTGGGACAACCATGACCTGGATGACTGAGAATCTCCATAGACAAGGATTTTCAAAATTGTCCTATGCCCCTTTCTCAAAAAAAATTCTGGGGAGATCAGGGTACATGGATGTTATGATGCAACTTCTTGAACAAAGGCCCATTTGTTTCTTGTCCCACCAGGATGTCCCAAAGCCATTGGTGGTGAAAGAAGACCCACTCAACCCAATGTCTGGGGAGATTCTCAGTCATCCAGGTCATGGTTGTCCCAAAGGTGCTTCTTCAAGATGCAACTGGATTTTCTTGGTTTTTCCTTGAAAAACCAAGAAGCTTCTTCGGTTTTGACTGAGGTCTTCAGTTCTGACTTCATGGATGAGAACTGAAACAAAAACAAAGCAAGTCCAGTTGCCTTTTGAAAAAGCACCTTTGGGTAGAAGCTAGAGGTAGAAGGAGCAGACAGAGAACTAGCAAAAATTGGAGAAAGAAGTGTTTATAGGCCCTGTCAGGTATGGACATGGCATCCATTGATAAGACAGTTGTCAATACAGAGATAAGATAGCATTGAAGACTGAGTGACTGCAACGTGTAGATTGTAGAAGCAATGAGGAGATGCGGTGTAAAGATAGAAGCTGCAGAAGAGAGAAACTGCCTGAGTTATTCAGACTTCTTAGCCAGAGGAGAGAGGTTCAATCAATCAGAATAAAGCTGGAAGAGAACTTGGAGGTCTTCTAGTCCAACCCCCTGCTCAAACAGAGGAGACCCTATATGCCATTTCAGATAAGTGGATGTCCAGTCTCTTCTTAAAAACCTCCAATGTTGAAGCACCCACAACTTCTAGAGATAAGCCATTCCACTAATTATTTGTTCTCACAATTAAAGACATTTCTCCTTAGATCTAGCTTGCTTCTCTGCTTTTTTTTTTTTTTTGCTTTAATTTATATGCCGCCCTTCTCCGGAGACTCAGGGCGGCTTACAAAGCATTAAGCAATAGCCTTCATACTTTTGTATATTTATACAAAGTCAGCTTATTGTCCCCATAATCTGGGTCCTCATTTTACCTACCTTCAAAAGGATGGAAGGCTGAGTCAACCTTGAGCCTGGTGAGATTTGAACTTGCAGCAATTGCAAGCAGCAGATGTTAATAACAGTGCTTTAGTCCACTGTACTATAGGCTCCTAGTTTCTTGATTAGTTTCTTGATTAGTTTCTATCTTGTCCTGCCTTCTGGTGCTTTGGAGAATAAATCAGAATAACAGAGTTGGAAGGACGCTTGGAGGTCTTCGAGTCCAACCTCCGGCTCAATCAGAAGACCTTGTGCCATTTCAGACAAATGGTTGTCCAATCTCTTCTTAATAAACCTACTGTGCTGGAGCCCCCACAACTTCTGGAGGCAAGCTGTCCCACTGATTAATTGTTCTCACAATTCAAGAAATTTCTCCTCAGTTCTAGGTTGCTGTCTTTCCGTGGTGAGTTTCCATCCATTGTTTCATATCCTGCCTTCTGGTGCTTTGGAAAATAGGTTGACAAACCCCCACTTCTCTGTGGACGCCCCTCAAATATTGGAATACTGCTCTCATGTCACCCCTAGTCCTTCCAGGTTAGGTGCATGTGGGAAAGAAGACAATTTCACCTTCAAGATCATGGACAAGCAAACAATGATCTTGACAATGATCAATGACAAGCAAGCAATATATT
This sequence comes from Pantherophis guttatus, assembly GCF_059756535.1. Classification (NCBI taxonomy): domain Eukaryota; kingdom Metazoa; phylum Chordata; class Lepidosauria; order Squamata; family Colubridae; genus Pantherophis; species Pantherophis guttatus. The sequence continues at coordinate 7,519,593 of NC_142078.1, forward strand.
TTTAATCCTTAACCTCATTTCTGGGCAAATCAGAGATTAGGAGCTTTGGTCTTCCAGATATTATTAAACTCCCTTCAACAACACCTAATATGATGAGTAATAAAGACACTGGGGGTCATCTAAAGCCTATATAACTTTGATGATATTAATCTTCTTTAAAGAGAAAAAAAAACACATCTCAGACCCATTCATCCCCAGGTTGATGCCATTTAAGTCCAGTGGGGTTGTTTCCTTAGTAACAATGGAGCATGGAGTCAGATATTATGGGCTATGCAAAAGAGCCCGAGTTGAATGTTTATGCCTTTGATATTGTCAGATTATTGCGAGGGTCTTGACATCCCGGTAAAGATACCCAAGCTACGGTATTCTCTTTGTTCGTTTTTTTTTAAAAGTTGTTTGTTATATAGAGTACTTTAATTTATCAGGGGAACGACTTGCCTCCAGAAGCTGTGAATGCTTCAACACTGGAGGTGTTTAAAAAAGAGATTGGACAGCCATTTGTCTGAAATGGTATAGGGCTGTGATGGTGAATCTATGGCATGCGTGCCACAGGTGGCACGCATAGCCATATCAGTGGGCATGCCAGCTCAGCTCCTAGAGAGACTCTAGAGGCTGGGGACAGCAAAAAAGTCACTTCCTGTCCCACTGGGAGTTGGGAAATGGGCCGTTTCAGGCCTCTGGAGAGCCTCCAAGGGAGTGGGGAAGGCTGTTTTCGCCCTCCCCAGATGCATAGAGAGGATCTGGAGCCAGGTGAGAAAGAAAAATGGGCCTACCTGGCCATCATGTGCCAGGAGCGGGGGAGGGGGGTTGTGCATGCATGTGCAGGGTGGGGCGCATAGAATTATGGGTGTGGCCACACACATGCGCGCATGAACCTCCCCCGCCCACCCCTCCTGGCACGCGATGGCAAAAAGGTTAGCCATCACTGGTATAGGGTTTCCTGCCTGAGCAGGGGGTTGGACTAGAGGGCCTCCAAGGTCCCTTCCAACTTTGTTATTTTGAGTCTGTTTTTCTTCTCTTCTCTTCTCTTCTCTTCTCTTCTCTTCTCTTCTCTTCTCTTCTCTTCTCTTCTCTTCTCTTCTCTTCTCTTCTCTTCTCTTCCCTTCCCTTCCCTTCCCTTCCCTTCCCTTCCCTTCCCTTCCCTTCCTATTCCTATTCCTATTCCTATTCCTATTCCTATTTTGAATCCTATTCCATTCCATTCCATTCCTATTCCTATTCCTATTTCTCTTCTATTTTGAATTCTATTCTGTTCTGTTCTGTTCCGTCCCGTCTCGTCTCGTCCCGTCCCGTCCCGTCCCGTCCCGTCCCGTCCCGTCCTATTCCTATTCCTATTCCTATTCCTATTTCTATTTCTATTTTGAATCCTATTCCATTCCATTCCAGTCCTGACCCTCTCATATTATGACTTTGCTTCCAGACTTACAGAAACACTAAGGACCATTGTTTGCAACCCAGTTGACTGACCCAGACCTTACAATTCTTTTTTCAACTGGAACAGATCTGTTTTAAGAAAAGTGCATTTATTTGGAGAGGCCGAGACTCAAGAGCCTGTTTTCCATCTCTGCACCCTACTGCAAACTCTCCGTCCTCTTCCATTTCGTACAGGGAGGGAAACAACCATTTTCAGCTTGTCACCGAGTGAGAGAAGAGGCAGGTTAATGCTTGGGTTGGAGAAGAGAAGGCCGTGGGAGTTTGATTGATGAGGGATTTGCCTTGAAGACACTTTCCTCATTTGATCTCTGGGTGTTCCCCCCCCCATCTGCTGGAGGAGAAACTTAGAAGGTCAGCCTTGCTGTTTTGAAGTCCAAAACTCTGCTTTGATCCCGTCCCTAGCTCAGATAATGTCCTTTCAAACATCATGCCTCTGGATTTTGGTGCAATGGATTCCTGCTGCTTATCACCGTCTCCAAGGGTTGAGATGGTTTCAATGCGCGATGCGTGTTGCATTTGTGTGGATATTGAGGTAGATTTGTTTTAAGGCCTGGTAAATTGTCAAGGTGGAACCTCTTGTGTTTGGGACAGGAAATGCCCGAGTCAGTCTTTGGGACCGACCCCTGAGCCGTTCACTGAACAGAGTCATATATTTGGTTTGTTTAGCTGGCTTTCCAAAGTCAGTCGTGATTTGCGAAAAGATACAGGGACAGTTCTTTGCAATGGACTAATCTGCATTAAGCTTGCTGGTTGAACCTTTCTTTCTTTCTTTCTTTCTTTCTTTCTTTCTTTCTTTCTTTCTTTCTTTCTTCCGTCCTTCCTTCCTTCCTCTTTCTTTCTTTCTTTCTTTCTTTCTTTCTTTCTTTCTTTCTTTCTCTCTCTCTCTCTCTGTGTCTCTCTTCTTCTTCCTTCTTTTTCTTCTCCTCCTCCTCCCCTTCCTTTGTTCCTTTGTTCCTTCTTTCCTCCCTCCCTCCCTCCCCTTCCCTTCCTTCATGTCAAAAACGGTCTTAAGTCACTTTTTTCAGTGCCATTGTAACTTTGACCGGTCACTAAACAAACCGTTGTAAGTCAAGGGCTACCTGTATTTAATAAATACAGCCAACTGTGGTTTACTGCGTTCTGTGCATGCACAGCGTCTCATCAAGAATTTATCTTTTGTTTGGGTACAACGTCATATGCGGGAAGCACATCCCGAACTCAGAAAGTATCCATAACAGAGTTGGAAGGGACCTTGGAGGTCATCTAGCCCAACTCCCTGCTCACGCACGAGACCTGGACTAGGGATTCGAACCGCCCGAACTGCCGACCTTTCTGAGCGACAAGCTCAAGTGTCTTAGCCACTGAGCCACCTAGCCCTGCTTTGAACTCAATTGGTGAATTTTCGACGCGGGAGCATGATAAAAAGTTTCCACCCTGTTTAAGACGGCGTTCTTTCCAAGTTGTTGCTGTTGTTGTTGTTGTTGTTGTCGTTGTTGTTGTTACTTTGTTCCTGCTTGGAAAAATGGAACGCGGAAGGCGTCTGATCAATCTCGCGCGCCGATTAATTATGTGCGAACTTTACAAGTGCAAAGAGGCTTTTTTTTCATTATCGGGTTTGACGGTGTTTTGATTTCCCCCAACTGTCGCAGGAACATAGGGTGCACTGGATGGGGGGTGGGAGAAGGGGGCCAGAAAAGCGTAAGAACATCTCGTTTGCAAAGGGAACAGATGTTGAGAAGCGGTTGTGAGGTGCGAAGGGGGGAAAAAGTGTAAAGTGGACTTGCTAGTCTCTGGCGGGCTTTAACAGAAGGGAGGCAAAATTGAAATGGGACGTTTAACGGACTTAAAATAGCGCTGTCTCCGGGTTGCAAGGCAGAATATCACCGCGGGAGGGAAATAATCCAGCTGGATCATGCCAGCTGCTCACCAGATCTCGCATGCATTAGTTCACACTATCCAATTTTAATTGTTGAAGAATATATTACCACTGATGATGACGGAGGTAGGTAGGTTTATGTCTCCTGCACAAATGGGTTTATATGGGTGGGGCCCTTGGTCCCCTCTGAACTTGGTTGCCTGCTCGCAGATGTTTCAGTACCCAACTAGGTAACTTCATCCATGCTGGGAGAGAGTGGGGTTTGCAGAGTGGAGGAGGAGGAGGAGAAAGATGGCGGTGGGGTCCTTGGTGCTTTCTGAGCTTCATTGTCTGCTTGTGGATGTTTCATCCCCTAACTAGGTAACATCATCAGTGCTAGAAGAGAGTGGGGTTTGTAGAGTGGAGGAGGATTATGGGGCCCTTGGTGCTTTCTGAGCTTGGTTGTCTGCTTGGAGACATTTCATTATCCAACTAGGCAACATCATCAGTGTTAGAAGAGAGTGGGGTTTGCATAGTGGAGGAGGAGGAGGAGGAGGAGGAAGAGGAGGAGGAGGAGGAGGAGGAGGAGGACTGACTTTGGTTGTCTGCTTGGAGACATTTCATTATCCAACTAGGCAACATCATCAGTGCTATTAGAGAGTGGGGTTTGCATAGTGGAGGAGGAGGAGGAGGAGAAGGAGAAGGAGAAGGAGAAGGAGAAGGAGAAGGAGAAGGAGAAGGAGAAGGAGAAGGAGAAGGAGAAGGAGAAGAAAATACACATACTCTAAAATAGGAGGAGAAGGAGGAGAAGGAGAAGGAGAAGAAAATACACATACTCTAAAATAGGAGGAGGAGGAGGAAGAAGGAGAAGGAGAAGGAGAAGAGGATTGAAGGAAGTGGGGTGTGGGAGGAGGAGGAGGGGAAGAAAAAGAAGAAAGAGGAGAAGAAGAAGAGGAGGAGGAAGAGGAAGAGAAAGAGGAGGAGGGGAAGAAAAAGAAGAAGAAGGAGAAGGAGGAGGAGGAGAAGAAAAAAGAAAGAGCAGAAAGAGAAGGAGAAGAAGGAGGAGGAGGAGGAGGAGGAGGAGGAGAAGGAGAAGAAGGAGAAGGTGGACTGAGCTTGGTTGTAAGCTTTGCAAACATTTCATTACCCAACTAGACAACACCATCAGTGCCAGAAGGGAAGTGAGGAACCACAAAGACTGACAGGACAAGCTACTAGTAAATAGAAAGAGAACAAACCCCATTCCCTTCTAGCACTGATGATGTTACCTAGTTGGGTCATGAAACGACGGCAAGAAAACAGCCAAGCTCAGAGAGCGCCAAGGACCTCCGAGTTCAACCTAGTGCTCTGTATATTCTCTTCAATGGGATTTATTTATTTAAGAATTTAATGAGCTGTGTTCAGAACCATATTTATACAACAACTTGCAGAAACGGTTCGACAATAATGCATAAATAAGTTGCAGAGCCTCATAAAAGCTTACATAAAATATGTTAGAGGAGATGGGTGGCAGGCAGGTTGAATAAGTAAGTAAATAAATATTTTAATACAAATCGTTGTCTTCTTTTCCTGCCATGTGCCACCACTGAATCTATAAAGGGGGAGATTTATCCTAAATCTCCCGCTATAAATTTAAGAGAGTTGGCACGGTCGCAGCTGCTTAGTTGGATCCAAAACCAGATCCTGGGATGACACAATTAGAGCATCACAAATCCTGACCTTTTCTCTGGAGTAACTTTCCACGTTTTCCTTTGTTCCTTAAGTTGCTTTTTTTTTTTTAATGACACCATCCATCCATTCCGATGCGGCAGCCCACAAATCATAGGCTTAATTACTCAATGTATTTACCTAATCGCTTCTGACAATGTTTAATTGCCTTTTGTTTCTTAATTGCTCAGATGCAGAGCTAACTTAGAAGTAGTTTGCTAACTGGAAGATGAGGGAGTCTAACTTCCACGAGAGTCCAGCCATAACCATTGGGACATAACTCTTCGAAGAGTCCCGTCTGCTTGCCAACTTCCGTGCGGTCACTATAATCTTTGGGTTATTTTTTTTCCCGATTTGAATGACAAGTTGTATTTGAAGGCAGTTTAAAACAGGTAGTCCTCAACTTATAACAGTTCTGTCAAGCTTCGACGTGTATTCAGGCTGCCTTCACTTTTACAGCTTCACAGCTTGCCAACAGACCCCGGGAAAGGGAGGGAGAAATTGGAATGGTTATTCCAGACGATAACAAGAAACTGACTCATGGGAACCAAGGACATTTCAGCAGGTATCCGCCAGAGTCATGGAGATTTTCCCATAACAACACCTGGACAATGTGATCTGTGCTAATTGGGGGGGGGGTGGATTCTATACTTTTAATTATATTGAATTGCCCAGGAATTAGCCAGAGCTGGTTTTGCTTTCATTCTGTGCTGAAATAATATATTCAATAAAGTTTTGCATTAAGAGATTGGATCATCTCAATGGTGCTTGCTTGGCTGGGTTCGTCAGTCGGAACCTTGACATGTTCATTTAGTGACCGTTTGAAGTTACAGCAGCATTGAAAAAAGTGACTTAGGACCGTTTTTCACACTTATGACCATTGTAGCATTTCTATGGCCACATGACTTACATTTAGGTGCTTGACAATGGATTCAACTGATTTCTGATGGTTGCAGTGTCCTGGGTTCATGAGATCACCTGCGAAGCTTTTTCCCAACAAATGCCCCTCCCACCAGCATCTCAGTCCCCAAGTGTGCCTTGTGAAGGTGGGCGGAGCACTCTCCTCCCTCGTAGCTGGCTCTGCGTTGTTCTCGCCTTCTCTCTTCTCTCCGTGTTCTAGGATCAGGAGGGGATGGTCCTTGCTCTTCCCCTGAGCTCTGTCTCTCCTGCTCTTCCCTGACTGCAAACCTTTCTAATCCTGAAAAGCCTTGCCTGGACTGACTCTGCCCTTCCCCAGTTTCCTCCAAGGCCAACGGAGCTGCTCTGACCTAGGCTTCCTGAGAAAGCACAAATCACAATTTTAGTCCCCCAAAAAACCTCTTTTATTGAGACGGCTGTGAATGAAGTTCATTCACAGCCCGTAATGAGTCCCAATCAGTTTGTGAATAGTCCGACAGAAGTCTGCCACAATCTTTCAAGATAAGGCTGATAAGCACCCACCTTTATCTCCCTTGAAACGCTGCGAAATATCTAATTGTTAATTAGCTTTGCAAGGCCAAATGGAGCACAAAGTCAAAACAGAGCTTCAGAGTTTAAACCGACCAGAACGAACAAAGTTGCTTCCTGCAAAGGCTCATGTCCCTTTGCTCTACTTTTATGTCTTATGGGAGGGGCCAATCATCTCCAAGCCTTACTCCCAAGTCGCCCCTTTTGTCTTAACTGTTCTTGCCTTCTGACAGCTCTGCGCATGCACGCACTGGGAACAGGCTCCCCCTGTTCCTCTGCCTCGCTGACGTCAGACACTGGAGGCTCCGGAGTCAGCACAAAACTCTCCGGTGGCCCTGGCCCCACTCTGCCTCCAATGCAGAGCCCTTGTTTGAGCCTTCCCCAGATTCCAGGACTGGCCCATGTTCCTCCCCAGCCTCCTCACTGTCCGACTCTGCTGCCAGCTCTGCAGGCCGGTGGCGGACCAGAACAGGAACCACCCTCTTGATCTCTGTCGGCTCTTGTTCCAGCTCATCTTCCCCCACAGATTCAGATTCTGACAGGAGCATGACATCACCTTTTGAAGTCCATGGGGAAGCTGAATTCACCCTTTCTCTCTTTCTTTCTCTTCCTCTGCAGGAGTCCACGGAATGGCGCAAGAATGAGAGGGAAAAGGCAGACAGAAAAGCATGAGCTGGAGGGTTACTGAGTTCCTGTACTTCCTCTTTATATGGGACCATCTCACTGTCCACCCTTCCCACCAGGAGCCTGCCGTGACCAACCAACATGTCTCCAAGGAATTTGATTGGCTTATTTCAGACAGGGGGCCGTTCCACCATTCGCGGAGCTACTTATCCTTTGTGGAAAGACATCGTCAGGGATTTACAACCCGGTATAAAATATACAGGTAGGAGGAACGATGATGTAATCATACTTGCAAGATCTGGGGATGTTATCACGCAGTGGAATATGATGCTGGGGGTCTGATGCTTTGGAATAAAGGGCGCATGCCATTATTATCTGCTTAAGTAGAATATACAATGGGGTCCTTGGTGCTCTCTGAGCTTGGTCGTTTTCTTGCAGACGTTTCATTACCAAACAAGGTCACATCATCAGTGCTTGAAGGGAGTAGGGTTTGCAGAGTGAAGGAGAATGAAATGAAAAGGACTATGGGTTCCTTGATGCTCTCTGAGTTTAGTAGTTTTCTTGCAGATGTTTCTTTACCAAATTAGGTCACATCAACTATGTACTGGAGAACCGGTAGCAGAAATGTTGAGTAGTTCGGAGAACCGGTAGTAAAAATTCTGACTGGCCCCTCCCCCATCTATTCTCTGCCTCCCAAGTCCCAGCTGATTGGGAGGAAATGGGGATTTTGCAGTAACCTTCCCCTGGAGTGGGGTGAGAATGGAGATTTTACAGGCCCACCAAGCCACACCCACAGAACCGGTAGTAAAAATGTTGAAACCCACCACTGTCCCGCTGCCTTTAGAAAATTCAAAACATTCTTAAAAATCCATCTCATCCTGGTCACCCCCCCCCTTTTTTTTTTTTTGAACTATTACCATCTGGCAGACGGTACCGGATCATAAAAACATGGACAAATAGGCTGAAAAACAGCTTCTATCTCAGGGCAGTAACTATATTGAATTCTACTGTATTAATGCAATATTAATGCAGTATCAGGGGTTTTCAATTCAGTTGTATAGAATGTGAAGGATGTGTCTTTGTGTTTCATTTTGATAGTTATAATGAACCCTGAAGGTGGCATTTAATTTCGTTGCACGAGGTGCCATGACAATAAACTAAACTAAATGAGAGAGAATGCTTGTGGGAATTCCCTCCCCTTGCGCTAGTGAAACTTCATGCGTGAGCCCAAGTGTTTCTGCTCACATGAGTGAAGCTTGGTGTGCGAGGGGAAAGGCCCACCACTTGTGCAAGGGGAGGTACACAAGCGTTTATGCTTGCTCGTCACTTATTAGGCCCAGTTTCATACAGGCCGCAACCCTGGGGGTTGGGTATCTCTGCTCTACATCACAAGATTGACGAGGACTTGTTATGGCGGACTTGTTATGGTGCGCGGCTCAAAAAAGAAAAAAATAATAAGAAGGTATAACTGCCTGATTTGCAGAAGATTGGCAAGGATTTCTGAGCTCCTTGTTTCGCTAATGCAGCAATAAAACCCGTCTCTTTTATGCACCCACATGTGCCGTATTGCTGAAAGAAGAGCAATAAGAGGTAATTAGAAGTTAATTTTGAGGGTTGGAAGAGACTGTGAATTGGGTTTTGTGTTCTAGTATTCAAAACAAATTCCGAGATTCAGAATGTTGTTAGTTCTCATCTTCCACATTAAGCAACTTTAGTTACAGAATCCCAGGCTACATAAACAGAGGGACAGAATCAAGATCACGTGAAATAATAATAATAATAATAATAATAATAATAATAATAATAATAATAATAATAATATTGGTTGATACCTAGGACGCTGGCAGCAACCCGTATCAACCATTAGCACCAGTCAATGGTATTTGTGATACATTTTTTGAATGTTCAGTTGACTGAGTTTCATGTTTAATGAATAGTAAATAATAACTTTATTGTCATTGTACATCAGGGGTGAAATGCTCCCGGTTCGGACCCAATCTCCCGATCCGGTAGCGATGGCGGAGGGTGGTTCGGAGATCCGGTAGCAAATTACCCTGCCCCTTTCATGCCCAGTGCGATCATCAAAGGCTTTTTTTTTTTTTTTTTTACTTTTAAAAGCATTTTTTTCTCCAACCTCTTCGGCTGAAAAAATGCTTTTAAAAATAAAAGCCTCTGATGATCGCACAGCTTAGCTGGGATCGTCAGAGGCTTTTAAAGGCATTTTTTTTTTCTACAACCTCTTTGGCTGAAGAGGTTGTAGAAAAAAAAATGCCTTTAAAAGCCTCTGACGATCCCAGCTGAGTTACCTGATCGTCAGAGGCTTTTAAAAGCATTTTTTTCTGCAACCTCTTAAAGTTGTAGAAAAAATGCTTTTAAAAGTAAAAAAAAAAAGTTGGCCATGCCCACCCAGTCACATTACCCCCTCCCCACCAAGCCATGCCTACAGAACCGGTACATTTTACATTTCACCACTGTTGTACGCATATACACAATATACCCATACAACGAAATTCACTTAACACCCAAAGACCAGGTCCAACACACATAACAATCACCAAACACCCCCCCCCCCACCCACCACAATTCTCCACCCCTAAATCACCCAAACATCCACACAACAGACCAAGTAATACTGTCCAACAGCTCACTGATGGTGGCCCTTTAGTTCATTGTTGAGTGCAATTATAGCTATGGGATAAGAACTATTCAGAAAACGTGTGGTCCAGGGTTTTAATTGTTATAATACCTAATTATAATACTTTAATATTTATAATACCTTGGTAAGGCCACACTTGGAATCCTGGATCCAGTTTTGGTTGCCACGATGTAAAAAAGATGTGGAGACTCTAGAAAGAGTGCAGAGAAGAGAACAAAGAGGATTAGGGGACTGGAAGCTCAAACATATGAAGAACGCTTGCAGGAACTGGGTATGGCTAGGCCAGGGGTCTGCGACCTTCAACACTCAAAGAGCCATTTGGACCCGTTTCCCACAGAAAAGAAAACACCAGGAGCCACAAAACCTTTCCCATGCCTATTTCTTGAGCAGCCACAAAACTAGATATGTAGTCGAATTAAACGTTCTGTTTTCTTCTGAAACTTTTCTTGGATTTATCCATGGCCTGGCCAATCAGGGGTTGAAAAGCTCAATAAATTGCGTGCTGGCGGGTGTCACACAGTGGTGGTTGTGATACATATTTTGAGTGACAGGGAGCTGCAGCAGAGGGGTGAAAGAGCCACATGCGGCTCCAGAGCCACAGGTTGCTGACCCCTGGGGAGACATGATAGCAGATAGAAGGACTGGGGAGACATAATAGCAGTCTTCCAATATCTCAGGGGCTGCCCCAAAGAAGAGGGAGTCAAGCTATTCTCCAAAGCACCTGAGGGCAGGACAAGAAGCGATGGATGGAAGCTGGTCAAGGAGAGAAGCAACCTAGAACGAAGGAGAAATTTCCTGACAGTGAGGATAATCCATCAGTGGAATGGCTTGTCTTCAGAAATTCATCACTGGAGGCTTTCAAGAAGAGACTGGACAGCCGTTTGTCTGAAATGGTCTAACCTCTCCTGGATGATCAGACAGTTGGACTAGAAGACCTCAGACACATAATTACAATGATCCGTAAGACTGAATTTTCTCTTCTTCCTGCACGGAAGCGTTTTGGAGTTTCTGGAAATCCAAGATAGGATTTCAGGAAGGTAATTCTATCTACTCCTGATTTGACTGATTTGATCTTTCGGATGTTATATGGGTGTGTGGCTCCACGGAGATTAGATTTCAGCTTGACAAATTGATTTGAACAGTCCATTCAAGCTGCCAGGACGCATTGATTTGATTGGATAAAAGCATGTGCAAGAAGTCCTTCAGATCTTCAAATTGATTTTGAAGGCCCCTGATTGGATCTGATGTAGCAAATCGATCTGGTGATCTGACCTAAAGACACGGGAGGTTGAATTATCCTTATGCTGTAAATTCAATATGGGCAGATTGCCCTTAAAGCCAAGCATTGTATCACTCTGCTATCATCTTACTACATTTTAGGGTGTTAATGTTTTTTTTAATCAAGTTATTATTATTATTATTATTATTATTATTATTATTATATTGATACTTATCATTGTGTGAATGGCGCGATGTTTGAGTAGCATGCATTTCAATACATATAAACACATTCCTAATTATTACATTCCATTTTCCTTATTTCATATTATTTACTCCTACCTTTTACACAAAATTTTAATTTTCATATAAATAATAACTAGCATGCAATAACATCAGAGGTGGGTTTCATCAGGTTCTGACCAGTTCTGGAGAACCGGTAGCGAAAATTTTGAGTAGTTCAGAGAACTGGTAGTAAAAATTCTGACTGGCCCCGCCCCCATCTATTCTCTGCCTCCCAAGTCCCAGCTGATCGGGAGGAAATTGGGATTTTGCAGTAACCTTCCCCTGGAGTGGGGTGGGAATGGAGATTTTACGGTATCCTTCCCCTGGAGTGGGAAGGGAATGGAGATTTTACAGTATCCTTCCCCCTGGAGTGGGGTGGGAATGGAGATTTTACAGTATCCTTCCCCCTGGAGTGGGGTGGGAATGGAGATTTTATGGTATCCTTCCCCTGCCATGCCCACCAAGCCACACCCACAGAACCGGTAGTTAAAAAGTTTGAAAACCCACCACTGAGTAACATCTAAACCGATGTGCTTTAGCATCCGTATTATCTTCTGTTATAGTTTCAATAGTATAACCCTTATGAAAAAAAAAAAATACGAAATTGTCCATTTTCTCCTGTACACCATATTTCACCCATTTTTACAACATTCCTCTCCTTTCCTCTTCTTCTTCCTCCCTCTCTTCTCTCCTCCCCTCTCCTTCTCTCTTCTCCCCTCCTTCCTTCTTCTCTCCTTCCCTTTCTCCTTCTCTCCTTCCCCTGTCCCCTCTCTATTTCCCCTCTCTTTTCTTCTCCGCTGTTGATGTTTTCACAGGGTATTTTTTTTTTGTTGATCTTTAGGTCTGTTTCTCATTGTATTATGAGAAGGTATCTCAGCGAATAGGCTACCTTGCGCGATATCCCAAGAAATGACACAATCTTCAAATTCCTAGTGAATGGGAAATGTTTATGGCCAATGCTAAGAAGGGGACCAGCCTCTGAGGAGGTTGTCAAACTGTATGGAGCATTCACAACTTCTGCCTCCAGAAGTTGTGAATGTTCCAACACTGGAAGCTTTTAAGAAGAGGTTGGATGACCATTTGTCTGAAGTGGTGTAGGGTTTCCTGCCTAAGCAGGGGGTTGGACTAGAAGACCTCCATGGTCCCTTCCAACTCTGTTATTCTATTTCTATTCTGTAGAAGATGTCATAACATGTTTTGGATGATCAACATCTTCTCAGCTTTGGGGTGAGTTGACAGCTTCTCTTCTTGACATGGAAAGTCCACTGGCTTGTTCACTAACTGTCTTGGGAACGTCACGGTGTTTCCCCCGTCGACGGTCATGGAAAAGGGGTTCGGTTTTAAATCTAGATTTTAAATGGTTGTTTACATCTGGAGACAAATTTGGTTTGTTTGTTTGTTTGTTTGTTTGTTTGTATATATATATATATATATATATATATATATATATATATATATATATATATATATATATATATATATATATATATATATGCCGCCCTTCTCTGGAGACTCAGGGTGGCTTACAATGCGTTAAGCAATAGCCTTCATACTTTTGTATATTTTATACAAAGTCAGCTTATTGCCCCCACAAACTGGGTCCTCATTTTACCCACCTTAGAAAGGATGGAAGGCTGAGTTGACCTTGAGCCTGGGGAGCATTGAACTCGCAGTAATTGCAGGCAGCTGGATGTTAAATGCTGCCTTAGTAGGAGGCATTAGCCTCCTACGCCACTCAGGCTCCTCTTGAGATCCGAAAACCTTCTGGAGAGCTTTCCGTGGAACCTTTGATAGTCCACTCCTCCAGGCTAACTAAGATTGTAATGAAAAGCAGACACAATTCAAAATCTTTCCAGCTTTCTCTGTCATTTCCTCATGATGGCTTAAGATAGTCCAAATCCTCACCATCTCATTTATCTCTCTCTCTCCCTCTCCCTCTCTCTCTCTCTCTCTCTCTCTCTCTCTCTCTCTCTATCACTATCACTATCACTATCACTATCACTATCACTATCTTTCTCTCTCTCTCTCTCTCTCTCTCTCTCTCTCTCTTAGAACATATAACATAGAATCATAGGGCTGGAAGGGAGTTCAGAGATCTTCTAGTCCAACCCCCTGCTTCAGCAGGAAACCCTATAGCAGGGGTCAGCCACCCGTGGCTCTGGAGCCGCATGTGGCTCTTTTATCCCTTTGCTGAGGCTCCCTGTTGCTGGTTGGCTCCACAATTGATAGGGCTTTCAGTTAGGACAGGTAGAGGAAAAAGGATGCTATGCTAGGAAGAGACTCTATAATGGGGGAACGAGACTTCCGGTCAGCAGAGGAAAAAGGACGCCGTGCTAGGAGAGGAGACTATGATGAGGGAACTGGACTTCCGGTCAGCTCCAGATTGAACGGGGGGCTTCCGGTTAGGACCTTTGTGGGTCTTTGAGTGTTTAAGGTTGCCGACCCCTGCCCAATACCATTTCAGACAAACGGCTGCCCAATCCCTTCTTAAAAACCTTCAGTGACGATGGAGCACTTACAACTTCTGGAGGCAAGTCGTTCCACTGGTTAATTGTTCTCACTGTTAGGAAGTTTCTCCTTCATTCCAGGTTGCTTCTCTCCTTGCTTTGCTTCCATCCGTCGCTTCTTCTCCTGCCCTCAGGTGCTTTGGAGGATAGGTGGACGTGGACCCCATCTTCTCTGTGACCGTCCCTTAAATATTGAAAGACCGTTATCATGTCATCGTTGTCCCCCGTTATCCTTCTCTTCCTTAGACTAGACATACTCTAAAAACTGTATAGCCCTTCTTCACTCGACAACCACACAATGGTGTCAAAATAAGCTGTAAATTGGAGATAGGCCCTCCTGGAACTGAGGCCAAGCCTTCACTTGGCTTTCCATGGTAGACTTGATACCTTCGCAATCTTTGAAGTTGGAACCGAATTTTCCTTCTGATCGCACTGAGGAAAAAGTATTTTGTTTCCTTATGGTTTGGCGAGTTCCTTTTCTTCTTGGTTTCTACATTCAGTTGTTGCTATACAACCTCTCCTTCCCACCTTCCTTCCAGCACTTTCCTTCATTCTGAAGAAAGAAGAAAGTGCGCTTTTCAAATTACTTTCAAACGGAAAAGATGTTTCCCGAAAGGCTCAGAGGTATAGTGCGGTATATTGTTGAGTTTAGTGATGCTACGCTGAAATTTGCCTTGCGTGTCTCCCAAGTTTTTTTTTTTCCTCCCCTGAGAAAAAGTCTTTTTTTCTTCTTCTTTTTTTTTTTTTAAAAAAAAAGCTTATTCTCAAGGTGCTTTAGAATTACTTTCAAATTTCTGCTGGGGATGTTTTTATCGTTGTCTTTATTGCTGAAAGCCTCAAAGGAAGTGGCTGTTCTTTTCACTTAAGACTGTTTCTTTCTCCCTCGTCGGAATGAGATAGTCTGGCTGGCTGTTCACATTTGCCAATTCTAAAATAAAAATAATAATTGCACAGTCGGCCAAATGTTTAGATGGATCTGGACAGAATGATATCTATATTATTATAATAAGGATATTTATATTTTTAGAGGTAGAATAACAAAGAGTTGGAAGGGACCTCGGAGGTCTTCTAGTCCAACTCCCTGCTTAGGCAGGAAACCCTACACCATTTCAAACAAATTGTTGTCCAACATCTTCTTAAAAACTTCCAGTGTTGGAGCATTCACAACTTCTGGAGGCAAGTCGTTCCACTGATGAATTGTTCTCACTGTCAGGAAATTCCTCCTTAGTTCTAACTTGCTTCTCTCCTTGATTAGTTTCCATCCATTGCTTCTTGTCCTGGTTTCAGGTGCTTTGGAGAATAGCTTGACTCCCTCTTCTTTGGGGCAGCCCCTGAGATATTGGAAGACTGCTATCATGTCTCCCGCAGTCCTTCTTTTCGTTACTCAATCCCAGCAACTTTAATAGTCCTTGGCTGGGTCCTTGGTTAGGAGCTGAATTATTAAGTTTCCAGCAGTCTTAGACTGTGAATCTAATCCACACATAATAATAATTTTAGTTATCAATAGCCCTTAGAGAGAGGTTATGTGCCATGAAATGACTTGTTAAAGACTTATATACTGCTTCACATTGCTTTACGGCCCTCTCTAAGTGGTTTGGTGGAGTGTCAGCATATTGCCCCCAACAGTTTGGGATCCTCGTTTTACTGACCTCAGAAGAATGGAAGATTGAGTCAAACTTGAGCCGGTCAGGATCAAACTGCTGGCAGTCAGCAGAGTTAGCCTGAGATATTGCATTGTAACAGTGGTGAAATGTAAAATTTGTTACTATTGGTCCTGTGGGTGTGGCTTGGTGGTGGTGGGGTAATGTGATTGGGTGGGCATGGCCAACTTTTTTTTTTTTTTACTTTTAAAAGCATTTTTTCTACAACCTCTTCGGCAGGGTCTTATTTTGGGGAAAATACAGTACTAAATGTACCCATCTGGCTGACTATCTTAACTGGGGCTTATTTTTGGGGGTAGGGCTTATATTACGAGCAAACTTGAAAAATCATGCTAGGACTTATTTTCCAGTTGGGTCTTATTTGGGGGGAAATACAGTATTAAATGCCTCCGTCTGCTGACAATCTTAACTGGGGCTTATTTTGGGGGGTAGGGCTTATATTACGAGCATCCTGAAAAATCATGCTAGGACTTATTTTCTGGTTGGGTCTTATTTTTGGAGAAACAGGATAATATATATTAATACATTTAATATTTAAATAATAATCATATATTTTAAGAAGGTACTTGGTTGATCCCTAGGACGCTGGCAGCAACCCGTGTCAACCATTAGCACCGGTCAATGGTATTTGTGATACATTTTTAAATGTTCAGTTGACTGAGTTTCATGTTTAATGAATAAAAGAGATAATAATAATAATAATAATAATAATAATAATAATAATAATAAGAAGAAGAAGAAGAAGAAGAAGGAAGGAAAGGAAGGAAGGAAGGAAAGAAAAAAGAAAGAAAGAAAGAAAGAAAGAAGGAAGGAAGGAAGGAAGGAAGGAAGGAAAGAAAGAAAGAAAGAAAGAAAGAAAGAAAGAAAGAAAGAAAGAAAGAAAGAAAGAAAGAAAAAGCATCAGAAGCCAGGGGAGGCTATTCTGTGTGTGCCTCGTGAGCCGTGGGCTCTTCAGTAAAACTGGGTTAAATAAACTATGGCTTAGTACGATATGCTAAATCCATTTAGTGTCTCCATTAGGGAAGAACTTATAATAAAGTAAAATCAAAAACCAATAGAGTAGGATTTCTGGGAAAAATGTACAGGGTGGCAGAATTTTGTCTCTGTCTTAGAAAACAGCCTTTCTCCCCTAAGTCATAATTGGCTGACTAAATAACAGTTAAGGCTGATTTAATTATAATTATAATGAAAGGGTACAGAGAGACATCCCCCCCTTCCTTTTATAGTTTAAAATTACTTATTTCACAGGATTTTTTTTTTAAAAAAAAGCCATTTCATGGCACATAACCTCTCTCTCCTCCCAAAATAGAAAGAATCAGGACATTTTTTTTTAGAAAAAGAGCTGCTAGAAGATATTTACTTAATTCAGAGGGGAAAAAAAATCGTGGTGTCATGTGAAAATGGCTGCATTTATTTCCCATTGTTGTGTGGGATGTTCGCACATTAATTTACAGGCTTTGCACGTCAATAAATGGCCATGCTTAGCCGGGTGATTTAATGGGAGAGTCCACTGGATATGGAGAGAGAGATTTTATGGTGGTCGCTTATAAATGTAATTAATACCTACAGGAGCAACCCTACACGAACAGATCAAGAGATTCTCATTCAGGCTCAAATAGGGTTCCGCCTCCCCCCGAAAAAAATTAAATTTATTAAATTTGCTAATGGACTAACTCCCAGCAACTCTGGGCAACCCACAGTTACTGATGAACACTTCCATTTGAACACTGATGATGTTACCTAGTTGGGTCATGAAATGTTTGCAAGAAAACAACCAAGCTCAGAGATCACCAAGGACCCCACAGTCCTCCTCCTCCCCACCTCCACAAATCCCATTCCCTTCTAGCACTGATGATGTTACCTAGTTGGGTCATGAAACATCTGCAAGAAAACCACCAAGCTCAGAATGCACCAAGGACACCATAGTCACCATCCTCCTCCTTCTCCCAAATTCCCTTCCCTTCTAGCACTGATGATGTTACTTAGTGGGGTCATGAAATGTCGGCAAGAAAACAACCAAGCTCAGAGAGCACCATAGAGCCCAGAGTCCTCCTCCTCTTCCTCTTCCTCCTTCTCCTCCACCACCATCACCCTTCAAACCCCCACTCTTCTAGCACTGAAGTTGTTGCATAGTTGGGTCATGAAACGTCGGCGAGAAAACCATCAAGCTTAGACAGTGCCAAGGACCTCACAGAACACGTCCTTTGCAGCTGATGACTATTTTTTTTTTTTTGAAATAATAATAAAAAATAGAGTAAGCTCATGTGCCAAAATTGCACGCATTGGTTCTCTCCCATCAACTTTTTGCCTAGCGGACTGTATTTGGAGCCCACGTTTCTCTCCAAGGCCTTCTTGGAAGATACAAAAGGAGAGTACTCTTCAATATAGGGCCTGGTGGCTCAGCAGACTAAAAGCATTGTGATTAACACCAGCTGTCTGCAATTACTGTAAGTTCGAATCTCGCCAGGCTCAAGGTTGACTCAGCCTTCCATCCTTTCTAAGGTAGGTGAAATGAGGACCCAGTTTGTGGGGGCAATAAGCTGACTTTGTATAAATATACAAAAGGATGAAGGCTATTATTGCTTAACGCATTGTAAGCCGCCCTGAGTCTCCGGAGAAAGGCAGCATATAAATCAAATTTTTTTAAAAACAAACAAATATTCATACAAGCAATGCATGTTGATTAGATCCTTGCATAGTGTGTGAAGTATGGAGGGGTGCGGTGGTTTAGAGGTGGAGCTCTCGCCTCACAATCAGGAGGTTGTGAGTTCGATCCTAGGTAGAGGCAGATATTTCTTTCTCTGGGCATGATGAGAATATATCTGCTGAACATAACTCTGTATTGGCGTCAGGAAGGGCATCCGGCCAGTAAACCCTCAGCTCCATTCAGTTGCCCAGACTCTCCACCCTGCAAAGGATTATGGGGGTCACTAAAAGACAATGTGTCATCCTCACTAATTGCTCCACTCTACAGTTTCGCACTACAGTGTGTCAGAAGACACTCGGGTTGTAGAGATCACTCCCCTTCAGCCACTCTGGGTTACCGCGGAGATAGCCTTGACAGAGATATGGCTGGAATGTGCTTTCGTTTTGACTGCCACACTGCCTTGCCGCAGCTGCAGAGTTTGTTCTCCCATCCCTCTTGCCTATGGCAACTCAAGAGCAGGCCAGGGATGCTTTGGAAGTTGGCACACTCCTTCTGGCTATGGCAGTAGGTTTCATCACACTAGCAATGAATTTCAGGTCCTCTGAAGTTCCAGAGAAACACCTCGCTGGATTCTTCTTGCATAATACATCACTAGGAAGGAATCAGAGATGGTTCTTTCATGTTAACTGCATTGTGGGAAGTAAGGAGACAAAGGGCATCATCAGGAGGTGGGGTGGGAATGGTCCAAACAAGACAAGAGCAGCATGGTTGAAATCTCGAGAGCAGGAAGATCATATGGAAGAACAGAATAGCCTGTCGGTACGTTGTAGCGCTGATGCTCGATGCGAACTGGATTTTAGTTGCTTGTAGGTCTCAATTCTCCATCGTCAGTTCATTTGCTCACAAGGCATGGGTGTCCTTACTCAGGTGCCAGTTCTTTGGGCCAGGCACCCAGCTGGCATTCTCTTTTTGTGGCTGCTTCAGCTTCCACCATGGCTCGGGAAGGGGAGTAGATGGTCTTGACATGGATCGCTGAGCCAGCTCCTGTGGTTCCCTCCATGGTTTTCTTGTCCTCCTCCATCTTCCCTGAGTCTTTGGGTTGACGTTCTGGGTTCAGGACCCTGGACAGCATCCTGGTATTTGGGGAGCTGGCTGACTTTTTTTAAAAGGAGATTCAGGTTAATGTCAGGGTTCCAAGTAACACCCCCAATGAAAGAAGACTCCGAGGTTTGAAGTTCCTCAAAGTTTCATTTTATTAGAGATGTCATATTGGCACATTTGGGAAAACCCGAATCTGAAAGCTTCCAGGTTTTCCCCACCCAAAGGAAAGTCCAAATCCCTTCCCCCTGCACCCAAGGTGCTTTTTTCCTTGAAGATATTTCACTTCTCATCCAAGAAGCTTCTTCAGTTCTGACTGGACTTTCTTTGTTTTTATTTATTATTTATTTATTGGTTCGATTTATTTATTGGTTCGATTTATATGCCGCCCTTCTCCGGAGACTCAGGGCAGCTTACAATGAGTTAAGCAATAGCCTTCATACTTTTGTATATACCTGCTTAGTAGGGCTTTTGACCCCACCCTAAGCAGTGTTCTTTTATATACAAAGTCAGCTTATTGCCCCCACAATCTGGGTCCTCATTTTACCTATCTCGAAAGGATGGAAGGCTGAGTCAACCTTGAGCCTGGTTCAAAAAAGGTTGAACCTTTTTCGTTGAAGACGTTTTGCTTCTGATCCAAGCAGCTTCTTCAGTTCTGACTGGACTTCCTTTGTTTTTCCTTGAAGATGTTTCACTTCTCATCCAAGAAGCTTCGTCAGTTCTGATTGGACTTTCTTTGTTTTTCCTTGATGATGTTTCGCATTTGGAACATTTTCTGGGAAGGTTAACTTAAGCCTCACGTGGTTATTCAACTGATACCACTGATATACTTGATTGCCTTAACAACATCCTCAATATGCAAAGGAGGTTTGTCAAGATAATTAATTCAGGCTCCTAATGAGAGATATGAAGATTTACTTTCCTGCACAACTTCCTATCTCGACCCGATAAGAATAGCATGGATTTTCTAATCTTGCCGAGAATATGCGAGTGGGGAGAACTTGAAGTGTCCTCGAGGGGGAAAAGCCGAGAGAAGAGTTGAACCGACAGAGAGAACCATTAGGGGGAAAAAAAATAGGAATGATTTGAGTCATGACATCAAACAAAGCTGCTGAAGGCAAATCCCTTGCCTTCTTTCTGGAAATTGCTGTTGTATATTCATCGGATAACTTAGGCCTAGGAGGTCTACGGTAGGGAGTAGCTGGTGCCTCTAAGATTTGCTTGAATGAAGGAGAAGAAGATGCTCTCCTTAATTCAAAACAGTTTGCTCCTTACAGGTAGTTCTCAACTTAACACCACCATTCAAAGTTACAATGGAAAAAGTGATTTAGGACCAGATTCAGCCGGTTCGGGCCGATTCGAGCAAATCGTTAGCAGAAATTTTGAGTTCGAATTTTTTCGTTCGGAGAACTGGCAAATATCACTTCTGGCTGGCCCTGCCCCTGCCCTGCTCGCTCGCTGCTGGCCCCGCCTGCCCGTCCCACCCCACCCCACTCCGTCACTCCTCATCTCGCCTCCCCCGGCATAGTTAGGACCGTTTTTCACGCTCGCAACAGTTGCAGCATCTCCATGGTCACATAATGCAAATTTGGATGCAAGGAAACTGGCATGAACTTATGTCGGTTGCAGTGTCCCTGGGTCACGTCATCCCCTTCTGCGACCTCCTGACGAGCAAAGTTGATGGGAAACCCAGATTCGCTTAACGACTGTGTTGCTCACTTAGCAACTGCAGTAAACAACGGGGGGCAAGAAAGGTGGGAAAAGGGGGCCAAGCTACACTTAACAACCGTCTCGTTTAGCAACGGAAATGTTGGGCTCAATTGTGGTTGTAAATCAAGGATTATCTGTACTGTCTCCTAACGAAATTTTAGCCCAGTGGCAATCTTCTCTAGTCTCGGTGTTCCCGCTTAGGGTTGTCCAAAAAACTCTACCAACTTAGCTTGGATGCCTGGAGACGAATATTGCTCTAGAGCGGCTCTAACCGCAGGCCCCATTTTGGGAAAGGCTGCTATAATGGTTATTCTTGGAGACAGGCCTTTCCCAGCAGACGGATCTGCAGCAGACAGGAAGGCACCACCAGAAAGGTGAAATCAATTACAGTTCTCTTGATTTTTACTTAAGATGTTTATCCTCTGCACTTCGGCCTGAAAGAACTTTCAAGTAATGAAAGTAAAGAACTTTCAAGTAATTAAAGTTTCAGTATCTGCCATATGTGTGTGTGTGTGTGTGTGTGTGTGTGTACAGGTGGAAGGGGGGAGGGAGGAGGAGGGGGAAGAGGAGGATGGATTCCAGGGTCCTTGGTGGTCTTTGAGCTTGGTTGCTACTTGGCAGGGGGAGGAGGAAGAGGAGGAGGAGGAGGAGGAGGAGAAGGAGGGGGATGGATTCTAGGGTCCTTAGTGCTCTTTGAGCTTGGTTGGTACTTGGCAGACATTTCATGACCCAACTGGGTAACTTCATCAGTGCTGGAAGGGGGGGAGGAGGAGGAAGAGGAGGGAGAAGGTGGAGGAGGAGGAGGAGGAGAGGGAGGAGGAGGAGGAGGATGGACTCTAGGGTCCTTGGTGCTCTTTGAGCTTGGTTGCTACTTGGCAGACATTTCATGACCCAACTGGGTAACTTCATCAGGGCTGGAAGGGGGGAGAAGGAGGAGGAGGAGGAGGAATGAAGACAGAAAAGGAAGACAAAATAAGGTTGACATCAGCTCTTAATAATTGGGGGTTTCTATCATGCAATTTTTTCATGGGATTGAGTTTCTCAAAGCAATCCAGATTTTTTAAAAAAATTAAAACATATCTTAACCCCTGGGAACTATTTGGGATCTTCTACTTTGCTTTCTGTTTAGCTCCCAAAGTTCAGCCAAACCTCATTTGATAATTGATATTTTTTTGGGAGGCATGGGTAGATTTACGCTGACCAATTTTCTGCCAATCAAGAATATTATTGGGTGACCGGCTCTCTTAATGTTCCCACTGTTGGCAGCCGTAAATTGCCTTGAGGATTACCCCTTCGCAGAGTGCATGTTTCACAACGGCGTAAATATTAAGATTAAATTACTCTCCCCTTCCTCCAAATGATGGATGCTACTCTTAAGAGGTGGTCCATTCACACGTTTGAGCTTGGAAGCCATGTGTCATTTTTGGCAGGGGTCAAAGTTGGTTTCCCCATATGTTTTGCTTCATGGAACTTCGCTCTGAGTCACCAGTTTTTGCCATCAAACGTTGACGGAAAGTGTGATCATCGCAAGGGAGTTATTCATGGCAGTTGGGTAAATCTTTAGAGGATTGGAAGCTGAGCGGACAGGATCATAGCACACTGATATTTCTAGACCCGATGAAAAACGCGTGAATTAAGAGCTCCTAACTGCATTTCAAAGTTCAGCGGCAGTACGAGTGGAATTTCACTCATTCTAACAGCTCAAGAGAGGCAAGCTGTGAAAAGGTTCGTCATTCGAAGTTTTGTGAAGGATGGAGATGTGGTTTCTTTGACAGGGTTTAAAAAAAATCGCCGTAAAGATTGCTCCCTGAATTGATCCCAAGATAGGCGCGTTGACAGCTTCGGAACCAGGAGTGGGCTGCTGGGGGTTCGCACGGGTTCGGGAGAACCTCTAGCTAAGATTCTGTGCAGCTTTGGAACCAGGGATGGGTTGCTGGGGGTTTGCAAGGGTTCGGAGAACCCCCAAATCCCATTCCTGGCTGAGCCCGCCCACCCCACCCCTTCCCTCCCAGGAGTCCCCACAAGGCCCGTTTTGGATGCAGGTAATTGCAGGGTGCGTGTGGAGGCTCGGGGAGGGCAAAAAATGGGCCTACTGGAAGTTTGGGAAGGCTGGAAATGGACCCATTTCCGGCCTCCAGAGGGCCTCTGGAGCCTGGGGAGGCTGTTTTCGCCCTCCGGGAGGCTCGACAAAAGCCTCTGGAGCCTGGGGAGGGCAAAAATGCCCCCCCGGGCATGGTGCAGGAGGTTGACTAGACCACGCCCACCATGCCCATGCCCAACCAGCAACCGGGCAGAGAACCCCTTGCTAAAATTTTTGAAGCCCACCCCTGTTGGGAACTAGAGGAACAAGACAGCAACGTCGAAGAAGCGGTGTGGACCGAAGCAACTCGGTCCAGGCGGAGACATTGATGGCGGTGTAACGTTGTCGATGTAGGGTTTGTGAAACCGGACATAGTCATGTGAGATAAACAAGTGGTTTGGAAAACTGAGAAAGAGAGATGAATTTGACACGGGGAGGGGATGAAGGATGGAACGGGGAGACAAGGGTGCAGAATGGAGAAGACAATCTGCCATGGATCGTCCCGTTATCATCTAGCAGGATGGTGGTGATGCGGTCCTGAATGGCAATTCTCTTAGCCAACTGACAGGATCTGAACAAATGCTGTAGGAATATTCGTTAGCTAAGGACTTTAAATGTGTTATGCTGCTGGTGAAGTGATGCTTTGTCTATGGGTAAAATTTCAGGTGATGCCTTGGTATTAAGTCAAGATCAAAGAGTCAATGGTGGGCTTGTTGTGCCTCTCTCCTTCCTTCCTTCCTTCCTTCCTTCCTTCCTTCCTTCCTTCCTTCCTTCCTTCCTTCCTTCCTTCTTTCCTTCCTTCATCCCCTCTCTCTCTCTTTGCCTTCCTTCCTTCCCTCCTTCTTTCTCCCTGCCTCCCTTTCTTCCTTCTTTCTCCCTTCCTCCCCTCTCCTCTCCCTCCTTCCTTCCCTCCTTCCCTCTCTCTTTGCCTTCTTTCCTCCCTCCCTCCCTTCATCCCTTCTCCCTCTCTTTGCCTTCCTTCCTTCCATCTCCCTCCCTCCTTCTCTCTTTGCCTTCCTTCCGTCTCCCTCCCTCCCTTCTTTCTCCCTCCCTCCCTCTCTTTTTCTGCCTTCCTTCTTTCTGTCTCCCTCCCTTCTTTCTCCCTCCCTTCCCTCCCTCTCTCTTTGCCTTCCTTCCTCCCTCCCTCCTGCCCCTTTCCTTCCTTCCTTCCTTCCTTTCTTCCTTCCTTCTTTCCCTCTCTCTTTGCCTTCCTCCCTCCCTCCCTTCCTGATCTGTCTAAACCACCCATCTTTTTATGTGTCGTGTGAGAGTGAGAGTGTGTATCCCAACAGACCCGCCTATTATGGAGAGAGAGAGAGAGAGATAAAGGTCAGTGGGAAAGAAACAAGGAGTGAGTCAAGTGGGTGGGAGAAATAAAGATGTTATTTGGAAATTCTGGCTCTGTAATACACCCAGCGCATGGGGGTGGAGCGTCTGCCCAAGGGAGAATATCTTTTGAAAATATCTGTTGAGAAAATCTCATCATGGCAAAATGTGCCTGCAATACAAGAATGCCTATCCTCGGAGAAATATTTATTAGAGTTGTCTGGAGATGAAGAATAGAAAAGGAAGAAGGAGAAAAGGAAGAAGAAGGCTGGGTTCTTTCTGCTGGGTTTTGCCCAGGGGAAGATGGAGCCATCAGTACAGAAAAGCAAGACTACATGGCCCCCAGCCCCTTAAATCTGCCAACAGGGTGGGATATCCCTTCTCTATTTCTGGAACTATCCAGTGAAAGTCACATCAAATCTATTCTCTGTGGGAACATTATTGCCCAGTCAGCATTTCCAAAAGTCTGTTATTTGGCTTGGATTCTCTGATTCTAATAATGATAAATCGTGATACTTATGGTTGACATTGATGATGAACCCCCCGATCATCCCCTCCTCTGCCTCCTCCTTCTTTTCCACTACTTCTTCTAGCACTGATGATGTTACCTAGTTGGGTAATGAAACATCTGCAAGAAAACAACCAAGCTCAGAGAGTACCAAGGACCCCACAGTCCTCCTTCTCCTTCTCCTTCTCCTTCTTCTCCTTCTCCTTCTTCTCACTACTCCTTCTAGCAACTATGATGTTGGATAATGAAACATCTGCAAGAAAACAACCAAGCTCAGAGAGTACCAAGGACCCCGCAGTCCTCCTTCTCCTTCTCCTTCTTCTCCTTCTCCTTCTCCTTCTTCTCACTACTCCTTCTAGCAACTATGATGTTGGGTAATGAAACATCTGCAAGAAAACAACCAAGCTCAGTGAGCACAAAGGACCCTACAGTCCTTCTTCTCCTTCTCCTTCTCCTTCTCCTTCTCCTTCTCCTTCTCCTTCTCCTTCTCCTTCTCCTTCTCCTTTTCCTTCTCCTTCTCCTTCTCCTCACTACTTCTTCTAGCAACGATGATGTTGGGTAATGAAATATCTGCAAGAAAACAACCAAGCTCAGTGAGCACCAAGGACCCTACAGTCCTTCTTCTCCTTCTCCTTCTCCTTCTCCTTCTCCTTCTCCTTCTCCTTCTCCTTCTCCTTCTCCTTCTCCTTCTCCTTCTCCTTCTCCTTCTCCTCCTCACTACTTCTTCTAGCAACAGTGTGTTGGGTAATGAAACATCTGCAAGAAAACAACCAAACTCAGTAAGCACCAAGGACCCCACATCCTCTTTCTCCTTCTCCTTCTCCTTCTCCTTCTCCTTCTCTTTCTCCTCCTCCTCCTCGTCCTCCTCATCTACCTTCTCCTCCCCTTCCATCTTCTCCTCCTCCCTGCCAAACATTTTAATTGGCAGAAGCATTTGATGCCCAAAACGGAACCCAAACCTCTGCATCAATGTTACATCCTGAGCATCAACCGTTAACACCCCGCGCCATCTCAGCTCATCTTGAAGTTTTATCTCTCGCCCAGTTTCCTTCTCTTGTTTGTTGTGCGCGGTTAACGCGTAGCTCTTCGAGAAATGTCTCCACAGCAGAAGTGGGTTTTGAGCTTCTTGAGATGTCAAAATAGACAGCTGCACGTTGATGGCAACATATTTGTTTATTGTTGATTTTATTATCTTGCTGCAGGGGGTTCTTTCCCCTGCTCTCCTCCGAGAGACAAGGTGGCTTCCCATTACTCAACAGAAATCAAATGCTTCTGTTGAACGGTTTTTTTGGAACTGTGCGGAATCTGCCACCGGTTCCAAAATAAACAGTTTTGTTTTGTTTGTGTTTTTTCCCTTCCTTGTGCGTTTCTCGTCTGGGTGATGTCTGCTGCCATTTGAATCTTGAAGGATCTTCTATCGGTGGTTCTGAATAGAGTTGCATGCCCGTCAGCTAAGAAGTGAGAAAGGAAGGAAGGAAAAAGGAAGGAAGGAAAAAAAAAATGAGACAGTCAACCAAATGTTGAACTATAGAGAGCTTGCAGTCAAGGTTTTTAAACTTGATTTCTTAAGTCGTCTTTTCCTGAGGCTTCGGTTCCTCTGCCTCATCGTCAGGATGTTTCATTAGATGTGGAGCTGATTTGTTTTTTTATCAATAAAGGAGAATATTTGTAGCTCCGGGTTGTTCCTGATGCTCTCTGAGCTTGGTTATATATTACATATTTCAGCCTTCAACACCTGAAAAGAAGGCCCTTGTTCCTCCTCATCTTCTTGATGATATGGCTTTTGTAGAGAGGTCGTTGGTGCTCTCTGAACTCGGTTGTTTTCTTGCAGATGGTTCATTACCCAAACTAGGTAACAGTGCTAGAAGGGAATAGGGGTTACAAAAGAGAGGAGGAAGAGGAGGAGAAGGACTGTGGGTGGTCCTTGGTGCTCCCCAAGCTTGGTTGTTTTCTTCCAGATGTTTCATTACCCAAACTAGGGAATATCATCAGTGCCAGAAGGGAGTGGGGTCTATAGAGGAGGAGGAGGAGGAGGAGGAGGAGGAGGAGGAGGAGGAGGAGGAGGAGGAGGAGGAAGAAGACTGTGTGTGGTGCTTGGTGCTCCCCAAGCTTGGTTGTTTTCTTCCAAGCTTGTTTCATTACCCAAACTAGGGAATGTCATCAGTGCCAGAAGGGAGTAGGATCTATAGAGAAGGAGGAGGTGGAGGTGGAGGTGGAGGTGGAGGTGGAGGTGGAGGTGGAGGAGGAGGAGGAGGAGGAGGAGGAGGAGGAGGAGGAGGAGGAGGTGGACAATGACTGTGGGATCCTTGGTGGTCTCTGAGCTTGGTTGTTTTCCTGCAGGCATTTCATGACCCAACTAAGTAACAACAACCATGTTAGAGGGAGTGGTGTTTGTGGAGTGGAGGAAGGAGGAAGAAGAGGAGATCCTTGGTGCTCTCTGAGCTTCCTTGTTTTCTTGCAGATGTTTCATTACCCAAACTAGGTAACATCATCAGTGCTAGTAAGGAGTCCTTACTAAAGTCAAGAGAGCATCAAGGACCCTTCATTTCAACTCTAGGCTGCAAATGTTCCCCTTTATTGGTGACTTCCGTAGACCAATTTGTACCAGTCCACCCCACCCTGCTGTGACGACGTTCAATGCAGCAGATCAGAAGCTGACCCAGCAGCTAAGGAGTGAGGCTAGGAATAGAAAAACGTTGATGCGAGCATCTACGGAGAAAGGGCACCAGCTGACAGATCAGCTGGTGGGTGGCACGGAGCAGATGGTGTCCCTCGGGAGACCTTGAATAATAAGCCAGAAGAAGGAGAAAGGGCAACTGAAAAACATCAAAGTGTGCCAGAGGATTTTGTTGGTGGCAAAATCCTGGCTGAAGCTGAATCGTTCTACCTACCTCCCAGGTCCCACTTGGTTTGCCTTTAATTTTTTCACTTGCCTTTTCTGTTCTCTTGTCTGTGGAGATTCTCAGTCATCCAGGTCATAGTTGTCCCAAAGATGCTTTTTCAAGAGGCAATTGGACTTTCTCATTTTTCCTTGAAGAGGTTTCGTTTCTCATCCAAGAAGCTTCCTCGGTTCTGACTGACTTCCATCCTCCACCTGAACTGAAGACGCTTCTTGGATGAGGAGCAAAACATCTTCAAAGAAAGTCCAGTTGCCTCTTGAAAAAGCACCTTTGGGACAACCATGATCTTGGATGAGCGAGAATCTCCATAGACATTTACCTACGCTAGAACTGAAGAAGCTTCTTGGATGAGAAGCAAAACGTCTTCAAGGAAAAAACAGAAAGTCCCAGTTGCCTCTTGAAAAAGCACCTTTGGGACAACCATGACCTGGATGATGGAGAATCTCCATAGACATTTAATCCTGAAAAAACATCTTCAAGGGAAAACAAAATCCAATTTTAAAAAGCATCTTTGGGATATTCTTTTCTCTTGCTTTCCTAAGCTCGTTCCCTTTTCCCTCCCAGCCCTGTGGCTCCCACGCTGAATTGGAGAGGATGGTTAAGAAGCCAATCTATATCCAGAAGCTCTCCCTTATGATTCCTGGCCCCGTTGTTTGAACCTTCTCAGCAATTTCCCACTATTCTGCCTAGTGCTAACGAGCATCCGGATTGCCTCCGGGTGACTCCTTCCGTTATTTATTTTTTTTGGGGGGGGGGGAGAAATAATCTGTATTTCCTCCGCCTTGTGCTCATTAATCAACTCTGCCTTTGGGTGAAATAGATCTTTATCGCCTTTTGCTCCATTTCAAAAGCAGGACAATTTCCTTTCCCTTTTTTTTTTTCTTTCTTTCTTATGGATGCCAAACGTTCCCCCGTGGCTCAGTACTAGAATCACAGCAAAATGGCTTTCTCTATAGATATATTTTTCCCTTCTTCTTCTTCTTCTTTTCCCCTCTGGCTCTTTTCCTTTGATCTTGATGGAAAAGAATTTGCTACGTGTGTGTGTGTTTTTTAAGGGGATGGAAATGGCTGAGTAAGTGCAGATCGGATGTCCTGCCTGACCTTCACCCAACCTCCCCTTCCATATTCTGCGGGTACCTCCCAGCCCGCATGATAGCCTTAGGAATCCCTTTTCCAAAATAGGGGCAGTGGGATGACGGGGTGGTGAGAGAGTTGGGTTTGCTCAAAAAGCAAAGAAGAAGAAGAGGAAATAAAACACACATACCCCTCCCGCAATCTTCCAGGGAATAACGCAAGCTTGAAAGCTCCAATAAAATAAATTTGAATTTTAGTCCTCTGGGAACGAACGTTCAAAGAAGAACAGGAAACAGTTCCTTCCTCAAGAGAGGAGAACATTTGTAGCAACCCTCTAGCAGCTGCTCAACACCAGAAGCTTAGATTCACACTGTCTTATTAACTAGGTTTATGGACAGCCAAAAAAAAGGGGGTTAAGTTACAAAATCTTGGAAGCCGGGAGAGATATATATTTCAACTGCCCCGTGTTCTCAGTAGGTTTGTTAAGGTGGACAATCTTCTTCTCGAAGCAGTCAGGAGGTTCCTAAAGGTAAAGGTTCCCCTCGCACATGTGTGCTGGTCGTTCCCGACTCTAGGGGGCGGTGCTCATCTCCGTTTCAAAGCCGAAGAGCCAGCGCTGTCCGAAGACGTCTCCGTGGTCGTGTGGCCAGCATGACTCAATGCCAAAGGCGCACGGAACGCTGTTCCCTTCCCACCAAAGGTGGTCCCTATTTTTTCTACTTGCATTTTTTTTTACTTGCTCAAAGAGCAGGTGGTGGTCGCGGCCAGGAGGGTCTTTGTGCAACTGCGAGTTATGCACCAGTTATTCCCTTTCCTGGACCTGCAATCCCTACTCACAGTCACTCATGCTTTAGTCACTTCCCGTCTTGATTATTGCAACACGCTATACATGGGGCTGCCCTTGAAGAGCATCTGGAAGCTCCAGTTGGTGCAAAATGCAGCGGCCCACATGGTTTTGTGCAGACCCCCAGTGCGCACATGTATCACCTCTCCTGCGGAAGCTGCGTAGGTTTCCGATTTGCTTCCGGGTACAATTCAAGGTGCTGGTTGTCACCTTTAAAGCCCTTCATGGCTTGGGATCAGGTGATCTGAGGGACCATCTCTTGCCGGTCACATCTACCTGACCCATCAGAGAGGGGAGGGTCCCATCCCCGAGGGAGATACACCTGGTGGGACCCAGAAGAAGGGAGCCTTCTCTGTGGTGGCTCCCTCTCTCTGGAACATCATTCCCCCAGAGATTAGACTGGCCCCCACTCTAATACTCTTCCAGAAGGCACTGAAGACTTGCTTCTGCCAGCGGGCCTGGGGAACCCAGACCGGGATGGAGCCCATTAAATGGCTCGTGTGATTGGGTGTTGCCGGGCGGGAGGTGGGGGGGTGGGAGGTGATTTTATTACATTAATGTATTCGATTTTTTAAATTAGTTTTTAAATGTGGTTTTTATATTCTTGCGTTGCCATGGGCGAATAGGCGGCAATATAAATTTAATAAATAAATATTTATGTCGGATCTTGGCCTTCCGCTGAAATAACCTCTTCCCTTCTCCTCCTTTTTCCTTTCTGCTTCTCCCATCCTCTCCTCCCTTTCATCTTTTCCCATAAAAAAAACCCCCCAGAAATTCAGGGGTTCAGAATATCGGGGGCGGGGGGGTGGGAGGGAACGTTTCGTGGCGTTCCTTCTTGTCCACCACTTCCCATCCTGACCATCTCCTCGTTGTCCCGCCCAGATTCAGAATTTCACCCACGTTTCTCTTGCTTTCTCGTGGCTCAGGGAGTTTGCCCGTTGGAAGGTGAGGAACACTGCCATTGAACGGAGGGATCTACTCCGGAACCCCGTCCCCTTGATGCCTGAGTTCCAGAGGAGCGTACGCCTGTTGGGCAGGAGACCTACAACACAGCAGTTCATCGATACCATCATCAAAAAATACGGCACCCACATCCTCATCTCTGCCACTTTAGGAGGTAAGCGACGGTGGGCTCTGCCCCTTCTTTCAGAGCTCGGATGTATGGGTGACTTTCGGACTTGGGTTCACCTTGACCCTTCTGTTAGAAATACAGATAGTCCTCACATCACGACTGCCCTGTTATGGTAGCAATAGCAACAGCACTTAGATTTATATAACCGCTTCACAGGGCTTTACAGCCCTTTCTAAATGGTTTTACAGAGTCAGCCTATTGCCCCCCCAACAACAATCTGGGTCCTGCTTTTAATAACATTGGAAGGATGGAAGGATGGGTCAACCTTGAGCCGATCAGGATCGAACATCTGGCAGTGGGCAGAGTTTGCCTGCAATACTGCATTCTGACCACTGCGCCACCATGGCAATAGGATAGCATAGCATAGCATAGCATAGCACAGCACAGCACATAGAATAAAAAATAGAAAATAGAATAGAAATTAGAATTAGAATTAGAATTAGTATGGTATGGTATGGTATAGTATGGAATGGAATGGAATGGAATGGAATGGAATGGAATGGAATGGAATAGAATAGAATAGAATAGAATAGAATAGAATAGAATAGAATAGAATAGAATAGAATAGAATAGAATAGAATAGAATAGAATAGAGTACAGTACCGTACCATACAATACAATAGCACTTAGACTTATATGCTACTTCACAGTGCTTCACACCATAGAAGGAAGGAAGGAAGGAAGGAAGGAAGGAAGGAAGGAAGGAGAGAGAAAAGGGAGGGAGGGGAGAGAAGAAAGAGAGGGAGGGAGAGAAAGAAAAAAGGGAGGGAAGGAACGTCCGAAAAATACAGTAGATATCTCCAAAGCAGTAACCCAAGAGGTGACGGCTTGTCTAGTTCTAATTAATTTTCTACTAAATGAAACTGCTTTTTCTTGGAAACATACCTTGTTAGTTTCCTGACCTGGTCTGCCCCCCCCGCCCCGCCCCCCTTTTTTTAAAAAAAATATATCCCAGAGCACATCATTCAAAAGTCTGGTTTGGTTTCCCTGGTTGCACACCACTGGTTAAAAAATGGACTGGGCAGGGTTGAACAGGAGAAGCTAATTGAAAAGGGGTCCGTAATCTGTTTGAATGGCTTCGGAAAATACATTTTGCCTTGGAATAATGTGAACCCAGATTTCGGTTCATAGATCACAAAGTCTCACAAAGTTATTCGGGAGGAGGTGTTTTTTTAACCCATCGAGGGCGGTTGCGAGAACAACAACAAAGTTCAGCATTTTGTGTGCTCTCAAATGTGGCTGGAGGTTAATGCATCTTAGCCAGGGGTGGGCTGCTAGGGGTTCGGGCGAACCTCTAGCTAAGATTCTGTGCAGTTTGGAGAACCCACAAATCCCACTCCTGGCTGGCCTCACCCACGCCTCCCTTCCCAGGAGTCCCAACACAGCCCATTTTGGATGCAGGTAAGTGTAGGGCACACGTGGAGGCTCGGGGAGGGCGAAAAATGGGCCTACCGGAAGTTCAGGAAGGCTGGAAATAGGCCTATTTCTGGCCTCCAGAGGGCCTCTGGATCCTGGGGAGGCCATCTTTGCCCTCCCGGAGGCTCAAGGAAAGCCTCCGGAGCCCTGGGAGGGCAAAAACACGTTCATCCCCGCCCTGGTGCAGGAGGCCGACTAGGCCACACCCACCATGGCCACACCCACCCAGCAACCGGGCAGAGAACCCCTTGCTAAAAATTTTGAAGCCCACCCGTGATCTTAGCTGTCCCCATCAATGGATTAATTGCTGATTTTTTAAAAATATTTTTCTCAGTGTATGGCTTGGCTTTGCACGTCAGCTTTTGTTCAACCCTTAAATGTTATTATTCTAAGGCAAAAAGTAATACCTTTAAAAAAAAATGCATACTTTCAGCTGGAAATGGAGAAAATCCCTGCAGGGCACTTTTTGATATGTTATTTAGGAGTTATCAAAGGTATCCATTTCCAAAGCGGAGACACAGAAGTATTTTTTTTTAATCCTTCCTTGAAAATTGTGGGGGTTTTTTAAATCCTTCCTTAAAAATTGTGTTGACTAGGACTCAGGCACGCATCTGTTCTGTTGGCATTTTGTCGCTTTTCGAATCAAGCATCTCACCTAAAATGCTTTTTATCTTTCGCTTTCTCACTTCTGAAGTTTGCAAATGTTGATACACAGCTCTGCATATACATGCATTTAATAGTCCAAAGCATAAATATGTATGCTAGATAAAACCAAATGTTTGAGGTGTTAATTCGGAAGAAAGGTTTGAGCAAAATGGACTGGAATTCTTAAAGTTATTTATTTCTTTTAAAAAAAAAAGAATCAGACTTTCTGCAGCTTTGTTTTATATTTAAAATGTCATCTACCCTTGTTTTCCTGCCTCGTTGTTATGCTTTCTGGTTTCTGGCTGTGTGCAACTTCACCGCCATGGTTTTTCTTCCCAAACGAAAAGGATAGAAACCTAGCTGAACAAAGAATTAAAAATCTATGCCGTTTGCAAACTAACTGGAGATCGGTTCGGGATGCCTCTGAGTATATGCAGAGTCCCTTTGCAGGCCAGCGATGTCCCTGAGAATCACTTCAAAAGAGGAATGGAAATGGGAGGTTTGTAGGGATTAGATAGATTGCTGTGGTGGAGTGTGGCCTGGATTCCCAGAAGGGAGGGGCTGCATTCCAGAAAACCAAGAGACAGCTAAGTTAAGATAGTCTGGTTGAGAGGAAGAATTAAGAAGGCTCCTCCCTATCAATTGCCATAGTATACCTTTTAAGCTGAAAAAGATACTTTGCCAACCAAGGAGAATATTTGTAGTGCAGGCTTGAAATGAGGACTAGTACTAGTGCTAGTAGCACTGATAATGTTACCTAGTTGGGTCATGAGATGGCTGCAAGAAAACAACCAAGCTCAGAGAGCATCAAGGGCCTCACAATCCTCCTCCTTCTCCTTCTCCTTCTCCTTCTCCTTCTCCTTCTCCTTCTCCTTCTCCTTCCTCCTCCTCCTCCTCCTCCTCTTCTTCTCCTTCCTCCTCTTCCTCCTCCTCTTCATCTTCCTCTACTTCTCCTTTTTCTTTTCCTTCTTCTTCCTCCTCCTCTTCCTCTTCCTCCTCTTCCCCTTCCCCTTCCCCTTCCCCTTCCCCTTCCCCTTCCCCTTCCCCTTCCCCTTCCCCTTCCCCTTCCCCTTCCCCTTCCCCTTCTTCTTCTTCTTCTTCTTCTTCTTCTTCTTCTTCTTCTTCTTCTTCTTCTTCTTCTTCTTCTTCTTCTTCCTCTTCCTCCTCCTCCTCCTCCTCCTCCTCCCAACCTCCCCTAGCATTGATAATGTTCCCTAGATGGGTCATGAGATGTCTACAAGAAAACAACCAAGCTGAGAGAGCTCCAAGGATCTTCAATAGTTGCTTTCGTTGGACAAGTAAACGAGGAACAAGGGGTCCTTTTTGTGTTTCAGGGTCTGGCAATCCCAGAACTCTTTACACCGTTTTACTTATTAAGATTGTTAGGTATTATTAAGGTACCTAACCTTAATACCTTAAGAAGGTATTATTAAGTACCTTCTTAACTGTGAGTCAAATCCACAAAACGAGGCGTCCCTTTGAACAAACAGGCAGAGGGGAAGCGTTGAGAAAGCAAGACATAGTTTTCTTTTGTTTTTCTCTCTCTCTTTTCATTCATTTCCACCACCTGGGCGGCTTTGTCCCTGGCCTTTCCAAACCACACCGACCTTTGGAACGATGAAATATATTTTTAATTTTGCCCGGGTTCGCTGGCGAATTATTCACCGCGTGCTTTTCCTCCGCGCTCCTGTTTTTATGACGCTTCGCTTTTAAAATATGCACAGGCATGGAAGGGAGAGCTAGCAACGCGCCCGATGCAGGAGGGAAAGCTGCCAGGAGAATAATGCAGGAAGAAAAATTTCTCTTGACAGCAGTAAAAGTGGAAGACACTCCCCGAGAGCATGTATTGTTCATGAATGAGAGTGTTTTCCAGCCTCGGTCGCATCACAGAGCCCCAGCAGCCCAACTCAAGAGGATCAGCTGATCTGGGAGGCGAGACTTGCAACGGCTCCTTAAAATTAAGCGCAAAAATAACCCATTTGGAAATCATTGGCCGTTTGCTCAGCACCGGTGGGATCCTAGAATACCCCAGAGGACTATTTGTGGGAATCCAGACAAAGCGATGATGATAATTCTCAGTGCATCAGACGCTCAAGCCTGTAAGGCATTCAGCAACTTGTTTATAGCAGGAGCTTCACAGAAACGACAAAGCTGTTTAAGATGCTTTATTGGAAGCAGGAAAGAAGACATATATGTCTGTGGTGGTAGCAGCACACCAAGCCAGCCCTCCCTTCTTCCTTCTCTCTCTCCTTCTCTGTCTTTGCCTCTACCCCCCCTCTCTCTATCTATCACCTATCTATCTACAGTATCTGTCTTCCTGTCTATATATATCTATCATCTATTTACATCCATCTCTCTGTCTATCTATCATCTATCTCTTTCTATCTATCTATCATTTATATATCTACATCTATCTATCTATCTATCTATCTATCTATCTATCTATCATCTATCAGTTTATGTCTATGTACAATATCTGTCTCTCTGTGTTACTATCATCTATCTATCTATCTATCTATCTATCTATCTATCTATATCTGTCTGTCTATCTATATTTATCATCTATATCTATCTATCTGTCATCTAAGTATCATCTAACTATGTCAATCTATCTACAATATCTGTCTGTGTGTAACTATCATCTATCTATCTATCTATCTATCTGTCATCTAACTATCATCTAACTATGTCTATCTATCTACAATATCTGTCTCTCTGTGTAACTATCATCTATCTATCTATCTATCTATCTATCTATCTATCTATTTATCTATCTGTCATCTAACTATCATCTAACTATGTCTATCTATCTACAATATCTGTCTGTGTGTAACTATCATCTATCTATCTATCTATTTATCTATCTGTCATCTAACTATCATCTAACTATGTCTATCTATCTACAATATCTGTCTGTGTGTAACTATCATCTATCTATCTATCTATCTATTTATCTATCTGTCATCTAACTATCATCTAACTATGTCTATCTATCTACAATATCTGTCTGTGTGTAACTATCATCTATCTATCTATCTATTTATCTATCTGTCATCTAACTATCATCTAACTATGTCTATCTATCTACAATATCTGTCTGTGTGTAACTATCATCTATCTATCTATCTATCTATCTATCTGTCATCTAACTATCATCTAACTATGTCTATCTATCTACAATATCTGTCTGTGTGTAACTATCATCTATCTATCTATCTATCTATCTATCTATCTATCTATCTATCTATCTATTTTGTGTATCATTTATCTATCAACAATCTCTCCCTCCCCTCTCATCTGGCCCCATTTTCATGTTCACAGCAAAGATCTCTCAATCCTCAAAGGCATTCTTCCCAAGCCTTGTGTGATTTTTTTTTCCCTACCACGTACCTCCAACTGTTCCTGCTATATAAATAGCAGCTAGTGAGAATGCTCTGCAAAGAGGCTGCTTGCTTCTAATGGAAATGGGTTGAGTCATGGTGGATGGAGGTGGCTTAAAAACAGGACGCCTTGGAAGCCCAGTTGGGTTGGGAAGCCCATCCAGCCATCTCAGTTTCATCTGAACCTTTACGTCCACCGGTCCTCCCATGGCCACTAAAAGGGGCCTCTCTGTTCTTAGTTACTATCTAAAGATACTACCCCGAGTCATTCCTCCTGCTAATTCTGGAGGTTGGAGAAGCGTCGCGGAGAGCTAATTTGCATGGAATACCCTGAAGGCAAGATGACTTTGAATGTTTTAATAAATGAGAAATTAGGACTTAATAATGCAGTGAAAATCTATTAACCCTTCTTGATTGCTGTGGCTGCCTTTTATTTTGAGGCGATGTTTTTTTTTTTTCTTTGCTCATACGAACTCAAGTTGTTTTTTGCAATTGGGTGTTGGAAAGGCACCCGCCATTTTAACACCCTGGTTCTCCACTGTTTAACTTTCTCATTCGCACGGTTCTCAGCCTCCCCGTTTATTCGTTGCCAAAAGCGAAAATCTGAAACTCTCCCTTGGTATTCAAGGCTGTGGCGGAATGTATGGAGGGTTTTAATTTTAGCTCGTAGGCTGGGCGTATCTGAACGCCGTCGCGGTAATGCGTGCATTTACTAAATTGTCCATTCCAACTGGATTTTGCCTGATTTGCATGGGAACAATAGCAATAACGTTAATAACATCTGCCTCTTCTAAAAAGTTGGTTGGCTGCCATCCCAATATTATTGAGGAAGGGTTGTTAAAACAGGGCGATTCCAAAGAGCCCGTAATAACGGAGAATGCTGGTAGCTCAGGGTTCAAATGAGGGGTCCTTGGTGCTGTCTGAGCTTGGTGGTTTCCTTGCAGGCATTTCATTACCCAACTAGGTAACTTCATCAGTGCTAGAAGGGTGTGGGCTCACTCAGAGAATAGACTAGACTAGACTAGACTAGACTAGACTAGACTAGACTAGACTAGACTAGACTAGACTAGACTAGAATATGGAATGGGATGGGATGGGATGGGATGGGATGGGATGGGATGGGATGGGATGGGATGGGATGGGAAGGGAAGGGATGGGATGGGATGGAATAGAATAGAGAATAAGGAAATAATTAGAATGGAATGGAATGGAATGGAATGGAATGGAATGGAATGGAATAGAATAGAATAGAATAGAATAGAATAGAATAGAATAGAATAGAATAGAATAGAATAGAATAGAATAGAATAGAGAATAAGGAAATAATTAGAATGGAATGGAATGGAATGGAATGGAATGGAATAAATAGAATAGAATAGAATAGAATAGAATAGAATAGAATAGAATAGAATAATAACTTTATTGTCTCTTTGAACGTACACCAGTTGGCATACATTAAAATGACATTTCATGGGACCATCGGAGGCACTGCAATAGTCGTAAGTCACTTTTTTTCTGTGCCATCGTAACTTTGAACGGTCACTAAATGAATTGTCATAAGTCGAGGACTACCTGTATGGGGGAATTGGGTGTTATTATTTCATTATTTTTTCCCTCTCTTCCTTTAATTTACAGTTGCCATGCTTACTGTTTTTATGACTGAAAATGTTCTGGAATATGTCGTTATAGAATTGAAGAAAGAAAGAAAGAAAGAAAGAAAGAAAGAAAGAAAGAAAGAAAGAAAGAAAGAAAGAAAGAAAGAAAGAAGGAAAGAAAGAAAGAAAGAAAGAAAGAAAGAAAGAAAGAAAGAAAGAAAGAAAGAAAGAAGGGAGGGAGGGAGGGAAGGAAAGAAAGAAGGAAAGAAAGAAAGAAGGAAGGAAGGAAAGAAGGAAAGAAAGAAAGAAAGAAATAAGGGAGGGAGGGAGGGAGGGAAGGAAGGAAAGAAAGAAGGAAGGAAGGAAGGAAGGAAGGAAGGAAGGAAGGAAGGAAGGAAGGAAGGAAGGAAGGAAGAAGCTATCTAATCATGGCAGGAATAAGGAAAAAAGTGTTTTATCCTTTGGTTGAAGGCCCTGTTGCCATGTCCTGGTGTGTGTGTGTGGGGTGTGTCTACACACACACACACACACACACACACACACACACACACATTTGCAGAAATAGGGCAGTCCTCCCTCTCCTCTTCTCCCTCCCCCCTTCCCTCTCAATCTATCTATTGATTGTCCTACTTCTGCAAATATTTTAAGGGGAAATAAAAGCCCACTCTTTTATCATTACTAGGTTGCGATTGCCTGTTCCGTGTCACAAGCAGATAATTAATTATCCTCTAATGACCGGAGTGTTAGATCAACAGAAGATCCACCCCCACCCCACCCCCACGGTTTTGGCACTGGCTGAAACACCCTAATTGGACCTCGCTGAATCTGATCCAAATGAATCCCGTGGAAAAAAAATATACATTTGCCGTCTTTTGTGTTGGAAATGTTACATTATCCCCCCCCCCACTTTGAAAGAGATTGGCTTTTCATGCTCGTTCGGTCGCCCCTTTATATTTCTTCGTTTTGGGGATTTATCTTACGATGAAGGGGTTTGCGAGACATAAGGGATGGAGAACGGGACAGAGCTGCAGGTGGGAGACGCGTGCCAAGATATCTAAGGCTCTCGGCCTAATTTTTTAGATTTAGCGATGCTCGTTAGTTTAGTTTTTGAACGATGGAATGAACTCTTAAGACGTTCCTATTCCATCAAGCTGGCCTGACCTAAACTTTTCCTCTTTTTAAATGGGAATTTTAAATTTGGTTTTAAATTATTGGGGTTTTAAAATGGTTCAGCCAAATTTATTTAATTTGTTTTATCTCCATTTTAAATTTTGTATTTACATGTTTTATTTTATGGCTGTTCACCGCCCTGAGTCCTTCGGGAGTAGGGCGGTATACAAATTTAATAAAATGAAAAATGAAAAAAATTGAGGGCTTTTCAAGGAAATATCATCATAGAAGATACATCAGCCCTTGAGGTCTTCTGGTATGGAAAGTAAAAGCTCTTTTTTTTTTTAATTGAACATTTTTTGTGGAGTGTATTTTTTCTACCGTCTTTACAAATTTATCTCCGAATTTCATATTTTCTAACTGTAAAATAAGGAATATTCCAGTTGAAGTTATCGAAGGCTTTTTGTGCGTCCAAATATATTAATGCCAATTGTTTATCTGGATTTGTTTCATAATATTCTAATACATCAATTATAATTCTCGTATTTTTTTTAAATTTGCCTTTTTGGTATAAATGTTCATAATTGAACATTTTTGATTAAACACCTATTAAATCATTAGACACAGTGTAATCGTCTGGGCATTATTTTGCCATATATACTAAAATAAGCAATAAGTATCATATGCAGTATACCTTGCTACTTATATACATTTGGTCTATTCAGTATTTACATATATCAAGACATCATTTTTCTATCTATATTACTTATACATTTGTCTTTATCCTCTTTCATTCTATTGTAATTACATGCAAACCCTTAATTCTCTGTTCTATAAGGTCTAGTCAGTTCATATTTTTCATCCTTTTCATTCCAGCCATTGATAAAATTTGTTCCATATTTTATAATAATCTTATTATTATAAGACAGATTATCTTCTGTCTAAAAGCTTTTGATGGCATGGCTTGAAATGCCATTGATTGATCAGTGGCTGCAACTCAAATCACAACACCAATTGTACATTTGTTTTTATTTGTTGGCATCAGCAGTAATTTGACTCTGATCTCCTCCCATTCTTCCTTCCTTCCTTCCTTCCTTCCTTCCTTCCTTCCTTCCTTCCTTCCTTTCCTTTCCTTTCCTTTCCTTTCCTTCCTTTCTCCCTTCCTTCCTTCCTTCCTTCCTTCCTTCCTTCCTTCCTTTACTTTTTTTTCCTCCGTCCCTCCTTCCTTCTCTTCCTTTCTGCCTCCTGCTTCCACTTTCTTTGGTGCCTCGCTAGGAGAAGAAGCGCTGACCATGTATATGGACAAAAACCGACTTGACCGGAAGTCGGGCAATGCCACCCAAAGTGTTGAGTCCCTTCACCAGCTTGCCTCTTCGTATTTTGTGGACCGGGATGGAACCATGAGACGCCTCCACGAGATTCAGATCTCCACGGGAGCAATCAAGGTAGAGCTGGGTTTACATATGTAGTTAGTTTGGTTTGAGCAAGACGAGTGTGGGGAAAACCAGATCCTGGGAAAGGCAGATCTCCTTTTCTTTTCTTTTCTTTTTTCTTCAAATTTTGCTTCCACCAGGGTGGATCAGGGTGATCTTTCATCTTTTAATAACCACATAATCCTTTGCGGGGTGGAGTCTGAACAACTGAATGGAGCTAGGAAAGTTTTTACTGGCCGGATGCCCTTCCTGTCATCAATGCAGAGTTTTGTTCAGCAGATATATTCTCATTGTGCCCAGAGAGAGAAATATCTGCCTCTACCTAGGATTGAACTCACAGCCTCCTGATTGTTAGGTGAGAGCTCCACCTCTAGGCCACCGCACCACCCTTCCACCACCCTGATGTCAGGTCCTAATTTCTCTCCCCCTCCGCCCAACACCTATATAAGGTCTAGATGTTCTGGTTGACCTTCTAAGCGGTCTTAACTGTAAGCCTGGGAACATATTTTGGATTTATTTTTTTTTCAGAGGTGTGCCTGATGGTGTCCAAGTTGCAGGAATTGGGTATAGCTAGTCTAGAGAAAAGAAGGACTAGGGGTGACATGATAGCAGGATTCCAGTATTTGAGGGGCTGCCATAAAAAAGAGGGGCTCAATGTATCTGGCTCCCACCAGAAGGCAGGACAAGAAGCAATGGATGGAAACTAATCAAGGAGAGAAGCTTCCTCAGTTCTTGAGAAGGCAACTGGACTTTGTTTTTTCCTTGAAGACATTTTGCTTCTCGTCCAAGAAGCTTCTTCAGTTCTTCAGAAGTCAACTGGACTTCATTTTTCCTTGAAGAAGCTTCTTCAGTTCTCACTCCAGAACTTCAATCAGAACTGAAGAAGCTTCTTGGATGAGAAGCAAAACCTCTTCAAGGAAGAACAAAGTCCAGTTGCCTTCTGAAGAACTGAGGGAGCTTCTTGGATAAGAAGCGAAACCTCTTCAAGGAAAAACAAAGCCCAGTGGCCTTTTGAAGGAGCAACTGCAGGTTCCGTGTGCCTTCGAGAGAGGCAGCGTGGAAAGGCCTCTCTCATCCTTGGCAATCCTTTTCTCCTGCAGACCTGCTTAAAAGTCAGTTAAGTGGCTTTTTAGTGTGTGAGTGAACGGAAAAGCACCATGCACCTAGTCAGAAACCTCAGAAATGTTCAGTAACACAGTTCAAAGGATGGATAATGGCCAGGGCAAAGGTCCTTTGAGAGCTTCAGAGTTAATGTAGCTGCACCAGTAAAGAGAAGGGAAAACTATCTGGAGCTCCTTAGCAATTGACCTACAAAACAGTAGATGGAAGAGAGTTTCCATAAAGGTTTGGCCTTTGTCATCGTACTGGAGATCCGTTTTTTTATTTTATTTTATTTCTGAGGCTGAGAGTGCTTGAAGATGCCAGAGAGGTGGGCTGAAAGCATCTGAAGTTTGGGAAGAGGGGAGTTAGGTGCACTTCGAACGGTTGATGTGGAAGGTTTGAAAATAGACATGTTCCTTTGATCTACTCGCTAGAAAGTTATTCCGCTCAGAATGTACCTTTCGCAACTGCCTCAAAAGCAGCACGGTGATGGTTAGAAGCGTGACCACAACTTCAGTGCTTTCAGCAAAACTAGCACAAAATATGGGGAGGGGAGGGAGAGAGAGGGAAAGAGAGAAGAGAGAGGAGGGGGAGAAAGAGGGAGGGAGAGCTAGGAGAGAGAAAAAGAGAGAGAAAGAGAAAGAGAGAGAGAAGAGAGAGAGGGAGAGAAAGAGAGAGAGAGAAAGAGAAGGGAGAGAGGGAGGGAGGGAGGAAAGGAGAGATAGGAGAGAAAAAGAGAGAGGGAGGGAGAGAGGGGGCGAGGGAGAGAGATAGGAGAGAGAAAGAGAAAGAGAGAGAAAGAGAGAGGGAGAAGAGAGAAGAGAGAGAAAGAGAGAGAGCAACAGAAAGAAAGAGAAGGGAGAGAGAAGGGAGAGATAGGAGAGAAAAAGAGAGAGAAAAAGAGAAAGAGAGAGGGAGGGAGGGAGAGGGGGAGGGAGAGAGATAGGAGAGAGAAAGAGAGAGAAAGAGAGAGGGGGAGGGGGAGGGAGGGAGAGATAGGAGAGAGAAAGAGAAAGGGGGGAGGGGGAGGGAGGGAGAGATAGGAGAGAGAAAGAGGGAGAGAAACAGAAAGAGAGAGAAGAGAGTGAGAAGTGAGAGAGAGGGAGAGAGAGGGTTTCCTTTTGCAGGAAACAGTTCGTTCATTCCATGACTCTGAGAGACTCTGTGCCGAGTTTGGCTTTGTACTGCGGTTGGAAATAATTCGCGTGGCAGCTTGCCGAACGAGATAAGCTGTGTTGAGAAATATTCCATTGAAGAACTGTTTGGACAAACCTTGCTGACTGAATTCGCAGTCATGTAAATTAAAAGAGGTTTTGCCAGTAATTCCTGCCTCCTGCTTGTTAAGGGAGCCTAGATCAGACCACTGCTCTTCAATGGTGGGGCAGCTGCTATGGTTTCACTTTCTTTTGATGTTCTCCAGGTCACCGAAACGCGGACAGGTCCTCTGGGCTGCAACAGTTATGACAATCTGGACTCTGTGAGTTCTGTCCTTCTGCAAAGCACGGAGAGCAAACTCCATCTCCAAGGTAAGGGGGAAAGGGGGAATAAAAGACACAAATGCACAGACTTAGTGACCATGGTATCCTCCACTCTCTAACTTATCTGTCTGTTGTGGTCCAACGGCAGCCTGCGGAACTGGCAGCAGAGTCGGACAGTGAGGAGGCTGGGGAGGACAATGGGCCAGTCCTGGAATCTGGGGAAGGTTCGGATGACAGCCTCAGAGACAGAGAGGG
The DNA here is from genome assembly GCF_059756535.1 of Pantherophis guttatus. NCBI lineage: Eukaryota > Metazoa > Chordata > Lepidosauria > Squamata > Colubridae > Pantherophis > Pantherophis guttatus. The sequence goes on from NC_142078.1 coordinate 7,562,697, forward strand.
AGCCAGGGCCATCTGGGAGTTATGTGCCGCCTCCGGAGCCTCTGGAGTCGGACACCAGCGAGGCAGAGGAACAGGGGGAGCCTGTTCCCAGTGCGCGCATGCACAGAGCTGCCAGAAGGCAAGAACAGTTAAGACAAAAGGGGAGACTCGGGAGTAAGGCTTGGAGATGATTGGCCCCTCCCATAAGACTTAAAAGAGGAGCAAACGGACGTGAGCCTTTGCAGGAAGCAATTTGTTCATTCTGGTTGGTTCAAAGCTCCGTTTGACTCTGTGCTCCATTTGGCCTTGCAAAGCTAATTGCCAATTAGGTCTTTGGCAGCGTGTCCAGGGCGATAAAGGAAGTCTAGGTCAAAACCCTCTCCTTTGCAAGGTGTTTCACGGAACTGTATCCAGGTGAGATGCGGGAGGCTTCATCCTTGGCTGGCATCCTTCTTGCATGTCTATGGAGATTCTCAACCATCCAGGTCGTGCTTATCCCGAAGGTGCTTTTCCAAAAGGCAGATGGGTTTTCTCGGTTATTCTTCACCTTGAAAACATTTCGCTTCTCATCCAAGGAGCTTCTTCAAGTCATGAACTTCTTGGATGAGAAGCAAAACGTTTTCAAGGGAAACAAAAAAAAGGGGGGGGAAGTCCAGTTTCCTTTGGGAAAAGCAGCTTTTGGGACTCTTGCACTTTGCTTGGAATTTATTTACAATAAAGGATATATGTAGCTCAGGGTTGAAATGAAGGGTTGCTGGTGCTCTCTGAGCTTGGTGGTTTTCCTGCAGAAAGAGAACAAACCCCACTCCCTTCTAGCATTGATGATGTTACCTATTTGGGTAATGAAACGTCTTCAAGAAAGAAAGTTCAGGGAGCGTTAAGAAACCCACAGTTCTCCTCTTCCCTTTCTCCTTCATTCAAATTATTGAATGGGGGGGGGTCAAATTATTCTACAAAGCACCAGAAGAAACAATGGATGGAAATTAAACTAATCAAGGAGAGAAGCAACCTAGCAGTAAGGAGAAACTTCCTAACAATGAGGACAATTAACCAGTGGAACAACTTGCCTCCAGAAGTTGTGGGTGCTTCATCACTGGAGGTTTTTAAGAAGAGACTGGACAACCATTTGTCCGGAATAATGTAGGGTTTCCTGCTTGAGCAGAGGGTTGGACTAGACGACCTCCGAGGTCCCTTCCAGCTCTATTCTCTTCTAATGGGGAAACTACTCAAGGAGAGAAACAACCTGGAATTAAGGAGAAACTTCCTAACAGTGAGGACAATCAACCAATGGATCAGCTTGCATTCAGAAGTTGTGGGTGCTTCATCGCTGGAGGTTTTTAAGAAGAGACTGGACAGTCGCTTGTCTGCATTACAACTTTTATCTAAAATTGTGCGTTGTATGCGTGCACAAGGGTGCATAGGACCGTCCCTTCCTCCCAGCTTCCGAGTGGTTTCCAGTCGAAAATAATAGACGTCGGTGAGTTGTGGGGCAACAGTTATTATTGTTTTCCGCCACCACAGTTTCTTGCAACATCTTACGTCGGGTTGGCAAAGCAATCGGAGGAGAATGAAGTTGTGATCCATTACCAGCAGCCCTGTAAATAGTTACTAATGAGGGAGTTATACGGCAGCTGGGAATACAAAGGTTTCCATTAATTATTCTGAGATGTACCTTCTAGATGGTGGAGCGAGTAGAAAAATGGAGAAGGTAAAAGGCACACTTTTAAAGGTCGCTGGTAATGAGAAGCCTTGTTTATCCGTCTCTCCCGCGGAGAACCTTCCATCATTCTTGTCTATATACTTTTGACTGATACGGAGTCACAGTGTTGGTTGATTTTCGTTCTGGACTTCCAGTTCTGAATGTCACATTTTTAAAAGGATCCGGGCAAACCTGAGCAGGTTCAAAGAAGAAAAAACTGGAGTTGTGTTTGAGATAAAGGCAACTGTGTATGTGTAGTCATGAGAACAACTGGCAAGAGAGAGGATTCCAGAGAACATCCTTCAAGGACCAGAAAGGGCATCATGTAGAAGAAAGTCACAATTGGTTAACGGAGAGAAGAATGGCTTCAAGTTACAGGAAGGGAGGGTTCGGTTAAATGGGAGGAGGAGGGAAGGAAGAGGAGGAGGAGGAGGAGGAAGAGGAGGAGGAAGAAGAAGAAGGAGAAGGAGAAGGAGAAGGAGAAGAAGGAGGAGGAGAAGAGGAGGAGGAGGAGGAGAAGGAGGAGGAGGAAGAAGAAGAGGAAGAGGAAGAGGAAGAGGAAGAAGAAGAAGAAGAAGAAGAAGAAGAAGAAGAAGAAGAAGAAGAAGAAGAAGAAGAAGAAGAAAGGTGTCTGTTGAATTGTGTCTGATGCTTGGTGGTTTTTTGGGCAAGGTCCCTCCATGTCTTCCGATCTTGCATTTCTTCTTTGAAATTGTTCTATGTTCTGTCTGGTGGCGGCTTTGATGGTGTCCAGCCACCATGTTCTTTGGCGACCTGATTTCCTTTTACCGCCAATTCTTCCATGTTAGGAGCAAATTCCTAACGGTAAAATTATCTGACCTGGAATGCGTTAGTAAGGAAGGTATCATGTTCCCCTTTGTTGGAGGAATTCAGGTAGAGCAGCCAGTCTGTCGTGGAGATTCGAATTTGGGTTCTTGCGCTGAGCCAGGGACTAGATTAGTTGATCTCAAGTTCCTCTTCCAAGTTCCAATTTCAGATTCAAATCTGGATGGCCTCAACTTCCCAGAGTCCATCTGTGATAACTCGTAAGCCTGCTTGTAAGAGGCTGGTTCTTGAAGAAGACTTTAAACCAAAATGCATTGGGGTGTCTTCTTCGAATGGTTGAGGGCAGCTTCAGACCACTCTTGTATCATATTTCATCCCTTTATTATAGTATTCAGAGGGACGCGGTGGCTCAGTGGCTAAGACGCTGACCTTGTTGATTGAAAGGTTGGCAGTTCAGCGGTTCGAATCCCTAGTGCCGCGTAACAGGGTGAGCTCCCGTGACTTGTCCCAGCTTCTGCCAACCTAGCAGTTGAAAAGCACGCCAAAAATGCAAGTAGAAAAATAGGGACCACCTTTGGTGGGAAGGTAACAGCGTTCCGTGCGCCTTTGGCATTGAGTCATGCCGGCCACATGACCACGGAGACGTCTTCGGACAGCGCTGGCTCTTCGGCTTTGAAACAGAGATGAGCACTGCCCCCTAGAGTCGGGAACGACTAGCACAGATGTGCGAGGGGAACCTTTACTTTTACCTTATTATAATACCGAAGACCCCCAAACAGTCAAAAATGGCCTCTTTCTTCCCAGTAGATCTCCAGGTCATCTTTCCTCAGTATTTGAGAGAGAAATTTGTGCACTTTCATTTTTTTTCCTCTCCAAAGTTCTCCAAATGAAGCTGCTACTTTTGGGCCAATTCCACCCCCTCCCCACCCCTAAGGAGATTCTTGCTCCCCTTCCCCATCTCCTTCCTCCCCCCCCCTTCTGTGTCCCAAATACCATTTCCATCGATCGGGTTGCAGGAAATTAGGTCAAAGACAGCAAAATGATTTCCCAAAGCAGGCGACAAGAGATTTCTAATTCCGTAAAGCACAGTCCCTTAAAGACTATGACTTGACTTATTTTTTCCTCCCCCCCTTTAATTCCAAGTTGCCATGGATGAGGCTATAAATGGAACTCGTCACCAAGGACTGTTTGCATCTTCATATAAGTGGAGTGAGCTCGCTTTTTCTAATGCTAATCTTTTATGAGTTGGAAAACCACCCCCTTCCCACCAATCAAACATTTTCTCCAGGCTTCTTATTTAACGTTATGTAGCTACAGGTAATCTTCGATTTAAGATCAGAGTTGGTATTCAGCCGGTTCGAGCAAACCGGTTTGTCGGAACCGGTAGTGGAAATCGCGAGTGGGCCTGCCCACCTTCCCCAGCTCTATGCCATCCTATTTAGGCAAGTTTTTGAGGCCGGGAGCATCCGCGGAAGTAGGAAGCAAAGCACATTTGTGAAAGGCTGGGTGCATGCGCGGAGGTAGGAACGCGTGTGAACCGGGTGCGTGCGCGGCGAACCGGTAGCAGCATAATGCGAAACCCACCGCTGCTTAACACAGTTCATTTAGTGATAGTTCGAAGTTACAACGGCACTGAAAAAAGTGACTTGTAACCTGTTTTTCACACCTATGACCATCCCGCAACGGTTCGTGATCAAAATTCACATGCTTGGCAACCAATTCTTATTTATGATGAATGCCGTGTCCCCGGGGGGAAGGAGGGTCATGTGATCCCCTTTTGCAGCTTTCTGAAAAGCAAAGTCAAGGGGGAATTCACTTAACAACCGTGTTAGTACCTTCGCATCTGCAGTGTTTCACTTAACAACTGTGGCAGGCACTCACTTAACAGTGTCTCATTTAGCAACAGAAGTTTTGGCCACTATAGTGGTCATACTCATCATATTATTTTTCAACAGATTCTTCTTCTATTTCTTTGTCCCCACTACACCAAAGGTGGGATTCAGCCGGTTCGAATCGGTTCCCGGCGAACCAGTAGCGGCGACCTGTGGGTGGGCCCGCCCCTGTCCCCGCCCGGGTGCAATCCCGTCCTATATCGTTGTGTTTTTTTATGTCGCATGCATACACAAATGGCGCGTGCAAGCGAATTGCTATGTTTTGTGACGTCACACGCATGCATGCACGCACTCACATTTTCGGTGTTGGGCGAATCGGTTGCTACAGTATGTGAAGCCCACTCTGCACTACACCCACCTACCCAAAAAACTGAGATTTCTCCTTTCTTCTTCTTTCAACAAAAGTCTCTGAAGTTGTACATATTTCGAAGTTAACCTGAGCAGGTTGATGTTCTGATTCCTAGAAGCGGAGGGTTTTTGTTTTTTTTTTAATTAGAAGGAGTATATATTTTTTAAAACCTATTACATTCTTACTCATCTCCAAAGAGATCCAACAAACACATATGGCATTCTCAGAGTTTTGTTTGGATGGAATGAGAATTCTACAGTCTCCCATACTGTCACGAAGCCAAATGTTGGAAGAGGGGAATATTTCTTTTTCTATTCTGAGTAAGGGAAGAGAAGAGAGGCGTGAATCAGAGCCTGCGAGGACATCATTCTGGTTCTGATAAGCGAACTGAAAATTGTATAACAATTCACGGCTTTTTAATCAAGGCCTGTCACTGTGTGAATTGGGGCGTTCTTGCTCAGCTCCGGATGGTTACATTCTTCCTCCAGTTACTGATAAACTCCCCTCCTTTGGATAAGATCTGAATGATACCATGACTTCCTTCTCATTTTTACATTTCTTTGTTGTTCCCTTCTGCACCAGTGAGGTTTGTCAACAGGGGTTGACAATTTACCGTTACCACCGGATTGCCGCATGCCTGCTTCGCGCGCATGTACTCACCGTCTGTGCCTTGAAAATGTGCCTAAATAGCATGACTTGGAGCCGGGGCGGGTCCACCCACAATCGCCGCTACCGGTTTGCCCAAACTGGTATGAACTGGCTGAATACCATCTCTCTTTGTCAAGTGACCTCAGGAGGAATTGCAGTCCTACAAATGGAAGGGTAGAAAGTCAGTGCCTCCCCCTCCTTAGAAGAATGAAATATTTTGGGAAATATTCAAAAAAAAAAAAAGGCAGAATGTTATATTTGGTTAATGTTAGAGCCTTGGTAGTACAGTGGTCTAAAGCACCCTGTTATTAAGACCAGCTGCCTGCAATTACTGCAGGTTCGAATCTCGCCAGGCTCAAGGTTGACTCAGCCTTCTATCCTTTCTAAGGTAGGTAAATTGAGGACCCAGTTTGTGGGGGCAATAAGCTGACTTTGTATAAATATACAAAAGAATGAAGGCTATTGCTTAACACACTGTAAGCTGCCCTGGGTCTCCGGAGAAGGGCAGCATATAAATCAAATTAAAAATAAAAATAAATAAATATTTCCCCAAAGGGAAAAATGGAGAAACGTGTTTTTTCAGAGTCAGAAAGCAACCCCCACTTTCCTTAATAGCCCACAGCAGATGTCAGCACTTAAGAGCTTATTGAAAGAGGAAGACGAGTATCTAGATAGCTCTATTCATAAGCAAATACTCTCACCCAAGATCCAAAACAGGACAAAAGCCATTAAGCCACAATAGGAATTGCCCAACACCCTGTCAGAACACAAGCCCCTTCATTGAATCATCCCAGAGCAGTCCAAACTTCAAACTCGGGAGCGCAGGGTTTAAACAATAAGCCAGCAGCTGACCAGATTAGTTCAGACAAACATCTAGGATTTGTATTTCCTCTTTGCCTATAGAGCCAGCTATGACCCCTACATGACCCCATAGGAATGTGACAACAGCCAATAGAAGACATGTTCTTGCACAGGAACAGGAAGCTCAACTGCAAATCCCCCAAAAGGTATAAAAAAACCCGCCCACTTTCAACTCCATTTGGTCAGCTGCCCAGAATCACAAGTGCTTGGTGGTTCTGCTTCACCAATAAACGGGCCTTCTTTTCAATCAGCCTCCAGCCTCCATTTTGTTTCTCCTGGCTTGGAACTGAACCAGATGGATATTTCTTCCCACAGAAGAATAATTAGTGAGGCTACGGTTTTCGGCTGCTTCATCTGCCACTGTGAGATTTAGGCCTACATCTGGCTGAATGAGACATGCAGGCAAATATTTCAAAGATCCGCAGGAAGGCTGGACTTTTTGCAGTGCTTGTTCACCATCCTTGAATACCTCCTGGAAGCTGATCAGCTTTGACAAGCCGAGCTTCTCGAATGTGAAGAAACAGCTGCAGAGACATTACAGGCCTCGGGCTGCCCAGTGAAAACTGCCGACATGAACAGAAAGCACGGATTGCTGAACGATTGCGTTGCCAGCCACTTGTGCAAAACCCCTGATGTCCACTTCACCAAGAAAAGTTGGTTTCTTGCAGCGCCCTTGCAAATGTTCGTTTCAGTTCAGCGTCTGGGACACCAGAGCTACCAAAATGGCAGCTGGAGGGAGATATTAAAAGTCTGCAATTAAAAGTCATTAAAGACCTTGTGTTCTCACAAGGTCTTTAATGAGATCAGATACAGAACCTCACAAATTTGTCAAAGAATGAGCCCCCATTTGATTAGGGGGTTGGACTAGTGTTTATAGTGAAATTATGTTTATATATAGCACAACAGAGCAAACAAAAGTACAGTCACCATGTGCTTTACTGCTCAACTATTGAACTGTAACAGGAAACAGGAAACTCTATTCAGAACAAAAGAGCATAGAGTATATACCATAGATTCAAACCTGTAAATATTGCCACCTACTGGCTGAATACTACTGTAGTTGTTAAATATCTATGGAGATTCTCAGTCACCCAGATCATGGTTGTCTCAACTGTAGTTGTTGCATATAAATACATTGCAACAATGAACTCCAACATCTAGAAGACCTCCGTGGTCCCTTCCAGTTCTGTGATTCTATGATTAGACCTTTCTGGATGTGAGGTTCAGCATGTTAGGTCAGCCTTGCCTGTTGGATTCTTTATGGTTCAATATTATTGCGCAGACCTCAAAAGTAGGTCAGGTCTCCCACCACACAGGTTAAGCAGGAAATGCAAAACCAGCCCTTGGTGACTCCGCTAGAGAAGTCAGGGGAGATTCCCTCTCCTCGTTCCTATTTTGACCTCCCTTTCTCTCTTCTTTCTTTCTCTTTTCCTCCCTGTAGGTCTCCAGGTCATCTTTCCTCAGTATTTGCAAGAGAAATTTGTGCAATCGGCCCTGAGTTACATCATGTGCAACGGAGAAGGGGAATACATTTGCCGAGACAGCCAATGCGGATGCCAATGTGCCGAAGAGTTTCCCCAGTGCAATTGTCCCATCACTGACATCCAGATAATGGAATACACGCTGGCTAACATGGCCAAATCATGGACAGAGGCCTACAAAGATCTAGAGAATTCAGGTAATTGTGGGGAAAGGCAAGAGTGTTCTGGTGGGATGACATAGTAAGCAGGGGTGGGCTCCTGGGGGTTCGGCCAAGGATTGCCAGGGTTCGGTGAACCACAAATGCCACCCCTGGCTGGCCACACCAACCCCACCTTGACCCTCCCCTCCCCTCTGCCCCATCCCTTCCAGGAGTCTCCCTGCGGCCTGTTCATCATTCCAGGTAAATGCAGGGGCCGCGCGGAGGCTCTGGGAGGGGAAAAATGGGCCTATCGGAGGTTCTGGAAGTCCAGAAACGGGCCTGTTTCCAGCCTCCAGACCCCAGGGGAAGCTGTTTTCACCCTCCCGGAGGCTTAAGGAAAGCCTCCGGAGCCTGGGGAGGGCGAACACCCTCCCCACACACACTGTGGTGCAGACAGCCAACTAGGCCATGCCCACCATGGCCACACTCACCCAGCAACAGAGCAGCGAATCCGTTGCTAAAGGATCTGAAGCCCACCCCTGATAGTAAGTGGCTTTATGCCCAGTCAAATTAGCCCTTTGGAAGATGCTCAGAAAGAGGGCTATGGAGATTCTCAGTCATCTAGGTCATGGTTGTCCCAAAGGTGTTTTTTCAAAAGTTAGCTGGAGATTGTTTTTCCTTGAAGAAGTTTCGCTTCTCATTCAAGAAGCTTCTTCGCACCTGAAGAAACTTCTTGGATCAGAAGCGAAAATGTTTCTTGGAATGGAAGAAGCTTCTTGGGTCAGAAGCAAAATGTCTTCAAGGAATGCCCAGTTGTCTTGTGGATGGACACTTTCTCATTGTTGGTGGTGAAGCTGGAGATCTCCTGAGCATTTTCTCACCATTGGCGGTGAATCCTTGAGCTGGAGATCTCCTGAGCATTTTCTCATCATTGGGGGTGAATCCTTGAGCTGGAGATCTCCTGAGCATTTAGTCCTTGGATTTTCTCTATGGGATGTGGATGGGTTTTTTTTTTTTTTTAATTTGATTTATATGCCGCCCTTCTCCGGAGACTCAGGGCGGCTTACGATGCGTTAAACAATAGCCTTCATACTTTTTGTATATTTATACAAAGTCAGCTTATTGCCCCCACAAACTGGGTCCTCATTTAACCTACCTTAGAAAGGATGGAAGGCTGAGTCAACCTTGAGCCTGGTGAGATTCGAATTTACAGCAATTGCAGACAACTGGTGTTAATCACAATGCTTTTAGTCTGCTGAGCTACCAGGCCCTACCAGGATGTTGAACTCTGGTTCTTTCTCATGGAATCCTAGGACCGGAAAGGGACCTTGGAGGTCTTCTAGTCCAACCTCCTGCCCAAGGCAGGAATTCCCTCTGGTGATTCCTTGAATTGGAGATCCTGAGCATTGAACTTTGGACTTTTTTTATGGGATGAGTTAAACTCTGATTCCTTCTCATAGAATCATAGGGTTGGAAAGTTGGAGGTCTTCTAATTCAACCCTCCTCCCAGCCCAAGCCAGGAGTTCTTATACCATCCCAGACAAATAATTGTCCAACCTTTCTTGAAAACCTCAAGAATGTAGATATGCCCAACATTCTATGGTGGGAAGAAAGATGATCTACAGGTTCTCCCATCAAATGATCCCATCTTGGAATTACCTATATGTAGACGTGTTTGTATGCATGATTTTCCTAGATGAATTTAAGTCCTTCATGAAGAAACTACCTAACAACCATTTCCTGACCATTGGGAGCATCCATCAGCACTGGGGGAATGACTGGGATCTTCAGAACCGCTATAAGCTCTTGCAGAGTTCCATGGAGGCACAACGGCAGAAGATCCAGCGCACTTCCCGTAAACTCTTTGGCCTCAGCATCCGTTGTCGGCACAATCCACACCACCAGCTGCCTAGGGAAAGGTACTGGCGCTCTGCTTTTAGCTGGCGTGTTGGGTGTAGGAGTACAAGGTAGTCCTCTACTTAAGACGACAATTGGGATCAGAAGTCCTGCTCCGAAACAAGGTGGCTGCTGAGTGACAACAGCCAAGGTATAAGCAGATCCTCTTAAGGCCCTGCCAGTAGAGGGATCAGGTTGAAGAATAGCAATAGACTCATATACCACTTCACAGTGCTTTTCAGCCCTCTCTAAGCGGTTTACAGAGTCAGCATCTTGTGTCCTCCTCCCCAACAATCTGGGTCCTCATTTTACTGACTTTGGAAGGATGGAAGGCTTAGTCAACCTGGAGCCGGTCAGGATAGAACACCTGGCAATGGGCAGAGTTTGCCTGCAATCCTGCATTCTAACTACTGTGCCACAACAGCTCAGAATAGGGTAGGGTAGGGTAGGGTAGGGTAGGGTAGGGTAGGGTAGGGTAGGGTAGATAGGGTAGGGTAGAATAGAATAGAATAGAATAGAATAGAATAGAATAGAATAGAATAGAATAGAATAGAATAGAATAGAATAGAATAAAAAATGGAATGGAATGGAATGGAATGGAATAGAATAGAATAGAATAGAATAGAATAGAATAGAATAGAATAGAATAGAATAGAATAGAATAGAATAGAATAGAATAGAATAGAATAGAACAGAACAGAACAGAACAGAATAGAATAAGCGAAAGCACTTAGACTTATATACCACTTCACAGTCCTTTACAGCTCTTTCTAAGCAGTTTACAGAGTCAGCCTATTGCCTCCAACAATCTAAGCCTTCATTTTACCAACCTCGGAAGCATGGAAGACTGGAGCTGGTCAGGATCGAACATCTGGCAGTGGGCAGAGTTTGCCTGCAATCCTGCATTCTAACCACTGGCCCCAACACAGCTCTTTTTTAAAGAGTCCCATCCCAACCATCAAAAGCTTGCTTGGCACCAAGTCTGTGTGGTTTTTGTCTCCCCTAGAAATAAGGAGCATATTTTGCAATGCACCCACTCCTACCCCCAAATTTTTTGCCATGAGGTTACCAAATATCCTTTGCACCCAATGAGACCTCAAAGAAGCATCGTCCCCAGGCAATTTTGGACTGCGTGAAATGCTCTGGACAAGAGACAGCAGTATTTAATATGCGGGGCAGGCTTCCAAAAGATCGGGGCGATAATATTAACAGCGTGAGTTTTGTTTTTTTTTCCCCCGTGCCATTCACAAAGCTCTAATAGAAATAGCATGTTCTATATTCAGATTATGGCCTGAAGCACTCAAGTACCCTTTATGGAAATGAAGGCAAATAGAACGGGGGGAGAGAGAGAGAGAGAGAGAGAGAGAGAGAGAGAGAGAGAGAGAGAGAGAGAGAGAGAGAGAGAGAGAGAGAGAGAGAGAGAGAGAGAGAGAGAGAAATAAACTTGCATTTAGCTAATCTTAATGGTTCGGAAAGGCACGAGTTAAAAAAGAAAAAAAAAGCTCTTTGTAACTCATATTTGCCTCTGCTTTTTTCTTCGTCTTGCACATCAAGAGTTTTGTTTGCAAACCAAGCCCAGTCAATGCATTAATTAAAAACAATGCCAGAGGTGACTTGGATGGGGGGGGGGAATAAGAAGCAAGCTGAGGATTTGCATTTCTCGTTTCTTTGCTGACCTGGTTTTGTAATTTCTGAATGGGAAGCATTGCATGATTTATAAAGGCCCTGGGCAGAGCTACTGACTGGAAGAAGCCATGGATTGAAGGGGTTGCCCTGCATATGTAAAAAAATAATAATAATAATAAAAAATCTCATTCTCCCCACCCCCACCCTCCACCACCAAGGGATGTACCGATAGCTCTTTCTAACAGGTGAAAAACTGACAAATGGCAGGGAGAGAGCTTTGTGCCAAGTTCAGACCGGATCTAAAAAAAAGTAAAGGAGTTGAAAATAATTCTCCAATTCAGCTGGAGTGTATCACAAGATTTTGGAGACGCTCCGTTATTTTGTATGTCATGGAATCAAGTTCTGGGGTTTTTGCATTTTTTTAAAAAAAACCGGGAAGAAGCTAGAATTTAGAATAACAGAGTTGGAAGGGACCTTGGAGGTCTTCTAGTCCAACCCCCTGCTTAGGCAGGAAACCCTACACCATTTCAGACAAATGGTCTCTTCTTCTTCTTCTTCTTCTTCTTCTTCTTCTTCTTCTTCTTCTTCTTCTTCTTCTTCTTCTTCTCCTTCTCCTTCTCCTTCTCCTTCTCCTTCCTCCTCCTCCTCCTCCTCCTCCTCCTCCTCCTCCTCTTCTTCTTCTTCTTCTTCTTCTTCTTCTTCTTCTTCTTCTTCTTCTTCTTCTTCTTCTTCTTAGAATAGAATAGAATAGAATAGAATAGAATAGAATAGAATAGAATAGAATAGAATAGAATAGAATAGAATGACAGAGTTGGAAGGGACCTTGGAGGTCTTCTAGTCCAACCCCCTGTTTAGGCAGGAAACCCTACACCACTTCAGACAAATGTTTATCCAACATCTTCTCAAAAACTTCCAGTGTTGGAGCATTCACACTTTTTGCAAGGAAGTTGTTTAGGATTTTATCTAGGATCTTTCCATTTCTTGGAGCTATCTGTAATTCTGGGTGGAAATGGAGGTCCAGAGTAGGTACGAGCATGTCAGGTTTTCTGGGTGGTAGATGTGAGAAACTGGTTGGGCTTGTAAGGGAGAGATGATTTTGCAGAAAGTCATCCTTTAGGTTGATTAGAAGGCATGCCGTTGAGTTGGAGAAACTGATCTTGGGTTAACCCAGCCATTCAGTTTCCTCAGAAGTACTTTGAGATGTGGTAAGAGATGCTGTCTTATAGCCTATGCTTTGTCCCTTGTAGGACGATACAGCAGTGGCTCTCCCGAGTCCAATCTTTGCTCTACTGCAATGAGAATGGCTTCTGGGGGACCTTTCTGGAGAGCCAACGGAGCTGCGTCTGTCACGGGAGCACCAGTCTGTGCCAACGGCCAATCCCGTGCATCATCGGCGGCAACAACAGCTGTGCCATGTGCAGCTTGGCCAACATCTCCCTCTGCGGCTCCTGCAACAAGGGCTACCGTCTCTCCCGGGGCCGCTGCGAGCCCCAGAATGTGGACTCTGAGCGCAGCGAGCAATTCATCAGCTTCGAGACCGATTTGGACTTCCAGGATCTGGAGCTGAAATACCTCCTTCAAAAGATGGATTCCCGCTTGTACGTCCACACGACTTTCATCAGTAACGAGATCCGCCTGGACACCTTCTTTGACCCCCGGTGGCGCAGGCGCATGTCCCTCACCTTGAAGAGCAACAAGAACCGGATGGACTTCATCCACATGGTCATCGGGATCTCCATGCGGATCTGCCAGATGCGCAACAGCAGCCTGGATCCCATGTTCTTCGTCTACGTGAACCCTTTCAGCGGCAGCCACTCCGAAGGTTGGAACATGCCCTTCGGAGAATTCGGCTACCCGCGTTGGGAGAAAATCCGTCTGCAGAACAGCCAGTGCTATAACTGGACTCTCTTGCTGGGGAACCGGTGGAAAACTTTTTTTGAGACTGTCCACATCTACCTACGTAGCCGGACTCGGTTGCCCTCTTTGATGCGCAACGAGACCGGTCAAGGGCCTGTAGACCTTTCTGATCCGAACAAGCGCCAGTTCTACATCAAAATTTCAGACATTCAAGTGTTTGGATACAGCTTGCGCTTTAATGCCGATCTGTTGCGTAGCGCTGTTCAACAAGTCAACCAGTCCTACACACAAGGTGGGCAGTTCTACTCCTCTTCTTCAGTCATGTTGTTGATGTTGGATATACGGGACCGAATCAACAGATTGGCACCCCCGGTAGCCCCTGGAAAACCCCAGCTGGATCTTTTCTCTTGTATGCTCAAACACCGTCTGAAACTGACCAACACAGAGATAATCCGGGTGAACCACGCGCTGGATCTATACAACACCGAGATCCTTAAACAATCGGATCAGATGACTGCCAAACTCTGCTAACCCCCAATTTTACGTACTTTATCTATACGAACTAATCCTTTTTTTTTTTTTTGCTGTAAACAGACACACTCAAAACAAAACAAAACAAAAACGAAGAAAGGAAATCCACCGACGTTTAAAAACGAAAAAAAAAAGAGGAAAAAAAAGATTTAAACAAAAATACGGAGGGGAAAAATAATGTAAAATGTAATTAATAAATGAAAGAGTGGGAGGGAAGAGAATCGGAGGTCCTTATACACCGGGAAATGAAATTGCGATTGGATTGGGCGGCCGTGTAAACGAGACGAGCGTGTTTTGTTGCCTCCTCTAATCACACAACACACAAAAGGAAGTGCAGGATGTGTGTTTCCGCACGGTTGTTGTTCCGTCGGATTTTGAAGCGGCAGAGGTGGGTGGGGGACAGACGGTCTTTGGAGAGCTGTTGTATGTAACTGTAAAGATTTCAGCTATGCAGGTGCCAAATAGAAGACGGTAAGAGTGTGGAAGAGACAAAAATTCTGTGTACATGTACAAAGAATTGCCATTTCTCCCGGTTGGGGGTGAATGGCCAAAGATAAAACATATTTCTTTTGTGAAGTGTGAGAGCAGTTTTATTCTGAATCATTTTGTCTTGCCATCCTGAGATAAACTGGTCTTTTTTTTTTTTTTTGCCTACCATCCTGAGATGAAAGAGGTGTTGTGGCCCGCCAGCGGCCAGCTGATCTAGCACCAGATTCAGACAGTGAGGAGGTTGGGGAGGAACATGGGCCAGTCCTGGAGTCTGGGGAAGGCGCTGATGAGAGCTCTGCATCGGAGGCAGAGAGGAGGCCAGGACCGTATGCCGGTTATCAGCTGCCTTGGAGTCTGACATCAGTGAGGCAGACAATCAGCTGGAGCCTGTTCCCAGTGTGGGCATGTGCAGAGTTGCCAGATGAAGGGAACAGCTAAAGAACAAGGGTCAACTAGGGAGTAAGGCCACAGGTGGATGGTGAATGGCCCCTCCCAGAGGGAATAAAGAGGAGTGAAGGGGAGGGGAGTTTGCAGGAGACAATTAGTTCATTTCCTGCATTCTTGGTGTCTGAAGGATATCGGCCTGGCCACTTTCCAAGCCTGATAAAGGTCGGTAATTGTGAACTATCTTGAAAGAGTGTGGGAGAGGAAAGACTTCGCTGGAGAGGAATTCACCGTAAATTAAATAAAAGGGGTTTATCGGGACGAGGACTCAGCTTCGTGCTGCTGGGGAAGCCTAGGTCAGAACAGGAGGCAAATTGTGATTAGGTGGCCAGACCGGGCCATAATCTGTTTTAAAAAAGGAAGAAAATTGGAGTTAGGTTTATGCAGCGATTTGATTTGGAGATGGTACTATCTTAGTTTCCAAACTGAATTGATGATCGGAATCAAGTTGATGCAGTATAAATTACCTCCTTGAGTTGGTGGCTTCTGACATGGTCCCTCAACTGGATGTCTCATACAGAGAAAGGCCTCCCTCCCCCCACCCCAAACAGTCCAAATAAAATGAATTTAATTTGATGATTAGATCTGAAAAATGCAGACTGAATGGATAGAGAAGGAAACGGAAGCCAATTTCAATTCTGAATAGAGCTGGAAGGGATCTTGGAGGCCTTCTAGTCCAACCCCCTGCTCAAACAGGAAACCCTACACCACTTCAGACAAATGGTTATCCAACATCTTCTTTAAAACTTCCAGTGTTGGAGCATTCACAACTTCTGGAGGCAAGCTGTTCCACTGGTTACTTGTTCTCACTGTCAGGAAATTTTTCTTTAGTTCTGGTTTTTTCTCTCCTTGATTAAGTTTCCATCCATTACTTATTACCCTACCTTCTGGTGCTTTTGGAAAATGAGTTGACCCTCTCTTCTTCAAAGCAGCCCCTCAAATGCTGGATGCAAATTGTGCATTTGTATTAGTTCTCGTGTTTTTTTTTTTTTTTAAACTTGTCTCTAGTTTGGGGTATAATCCGAGTTCAATCAAATTCCCACGATTATTTTCCAATCACTTGAAACAATGGAGGATCTATATTTGTTTACCTCCGCAATAGGATCATAAATATGGATGGAAGGGAAACTCATTGGATTCATGGGCTAAGGATCCATAGATGACCAACATACAGTTAAACCAGCATTAGTGATGTCCATAATCAAACATGATATTAAAATATCTATGGAGATTCTCAGTCATCCAGGTCATAGTTGTCCCAATGGTGCTTTCTCAAGAGACAACTGTACTTTCTGGTTTTTCCTTGAAGAGATTTCACTTCTCATCCAAGAAGCTTCTTCAGCTCTGACTGACTTCCATCCTTCACCAGAACTCCTGTCTCCTGTGATATCATAAATGGTGGCATACGTGGGAAGTCATCATGAAGGTGTCATAGTTTGATTCTTCCCATAAATGTTCATGACTTACATGGGTCTATTTTTATTCACTGAGAATGATGTCCCTGCAAGCAGCATAAATTAGATCTCTTACAACATACTGTATTTTTTGGAGTATAAGACGCACCTTTCCCCCCTAAAAAAGAGGGTGAAAATCTGGGTGTATCTTATACTCCGAATGTAGCCCCACCCAGCTTCTCAAATGGAGGTTTCAGAGGCTGAAAAAAAGCATCAGAAACGAAGCTTCAGAAAAAAAAAAGCCCCCAAACAGAGTTTCAGAGGCCTTTTTTCTGAAGCTGTTTCGGAGGCTTTCAGAGGCAGGAAAAAAAGCAAAATAATAATAATAAAATAAAATAAAAAATAAAAGCAAGGCACAGAGCTCACAACCAAGGAACCTGTTGCTAAAATTCACCTCTGGGAACAGCTGATTGGGGGTATCCCGGGAGGCCGATCCACCTGCCAATCACCTTTTTTCTTATTTTCCTCCCCAAAAACTAAGGTGTGTCTTATACTCTGAAAAATATGGTATGTAGTTTTGTTCCATTCTAGATAAAGAGGAATATTTGTAGCTCAGAGGGGTCTTTGGTGCTTTCTCAGCTTGCTTGTTTTCTTGGTCTTTTCTAGACCAAGACAAGTTGGAAAAAAAAAACACCAGGGAATTTCTAGAAGCCTGGCATTCTGACAAATTAACCATCGATAGACACATAGACATTAACAACATCTACAGACTATGCAAAAGTGACCATCAACCAGCCCAAAAGAGAAGAAAAAAGACTCCAGCACCTCTCCATCAGCAAACAGCATCCAGATCAGCATAGATTAACTCCAAAATTAACTTCAGACCAAGAATTAAGTAAGCAACACCCCAATCAAGAAACCGCCAAAGAAGCCAATAGCAAAAAGCCCAACCAAAGAAACTCTAAGACTACCCCCACCAACACTGACAGAGCAAGCCATTAGAAACAGTGATGGCTAACCTTTTTGCCATCGCGTGCCAGGAGGGAGGGCAGGAGGGGTTTGCACACGTGCCTGTCCATACCCATAATTCTACGGGCCCTGCCACCGTGCATGTGTGCATGACCGCCCCTGCTCCCCCAGCTCCTGGCACGCGATGGCCCGGTAGGCCCATTTTTCTCTCTCACCTGGCTCCAGAGCCTTTCTAGGAGCCTGGGGAGGGCAAAAACAGCCTCCCCCCCCATAGGTCCTCCAGATGCCAGAAATGGCCCATTTGCCAACTTCTGTTGGGACCGGAAGGCCTGTTTTTTGCTGTCCCCAGCCTCCAGAGCCTCTCTAGGAGTCTGGGGAGGGCAAAAACAGCCTTCCCCACCCCACCCCCGGAGGCCCTCTGGATGCTAGAAACAGCCTGTTTCCCTATTTCTGGTGAGCCCAGAAGACCCAAAAATCAGCTGGCCAGCACATACATGTGTGCCAGAGCTGAGCTCGCGTGCCCACTGATATGGGCATGCCATAGGTTCACCATCAGAGCACTAGAATATAAATTGAGAGCAAGCCCCATTCCCTACTAGCACTGATAATGTTACTAATTTGGGCAATGAAACGTCTGCAAGAAAACAAGCAAGCTTAGAGAGCATCAAGAACTCTCTTGGTTCCATTCTGTCTTGAGTCCATCATCCATCCATCCATCAACTACCTACTTATCAACCTAAATCAATCCGCTGCAGGATGACACCTTGGTTGAAGATTATGGACCATAAACTCCATCATGGTCCAGTGGTACGTTGGTTGATTTATGGGGTTTTTTTTTTTTGACTCCCCAGGGCTCAGACTGAGTGAGGATGACCAGCTGAAGTCATCCAGCTACTTCCATGGTTAAGGGAGACCTAGAACCTTGGTCTTCCATCTCTTATCTCACCATCTTTAAGCACCATACCACACTGGGGTAAATTCATTCTCTACCGCCCCTCCCCCATCTCTCTCATTCAATTACTGTCTAGCTGGTTATGTGCACGAGCAACTGCCTTGCATCTTATTAGTATGTTGATGTTAAAGCAGCTAAGGATGTTGAATGCCCACTCAGAGAAGGCCTGAGAGTGATGCCTGAGGTTACCATGGAAATGAGAGGAGCTCTTTAATTAGCTCTTACATTAAATCATTGGGAAGGGCCTTGGATTCTATAGAGGGGAGTTGGGGACTGTAGCAATTGTGGTCCTTTCTCCTCAGTTTCTTCTTCTTATTTTGCTGAGAAGAACAGCAGCCTTCACACTGGTTGAAGGCTGCTGAAGAAAATAGGACAGCAATAACAATAGCACTTCGACTTATATACTGCTTCACAGTGCTTTACAGGCTCACCCCTTCTAAGTTTACAGAGTCAGCTTATTGGCCTCAACAATCTGGGTTCCTCATTTTACCCACCTCGGAAGGATGAAAGGCTGAGTTAACCTTGAGCTGCTCAGGATCGAACTGATGGCAATGGGCAGAGTTAGCCCGCAATATGGCATTTTAATCATTGTGCCATCACGGGTCTTAAGAGATAGAGTTAGAGATAGAGATAGGATAGATAGATGATAGACAGACATAGAAAATAGATAGATAGCAATAGCAGTTTGATTTATATATCATTTTGCAGTGTTTTACAGCCCCGTCTAAATTTACAGGGTCAGCCTCTTGCCCCCAACAATCTGGGTCCTCATTTTACCCACCTCGGAAGGACGGAATGCTGAGTCAACCTTGAGCCGCTCAGAATCGAACTCCTGGAGTGAGCAGTGAGTTAGCCTGAAGTACTGTGCCACCACGGCGGCTCTCTTTCTTTCTTTTGGTGTAGAAATCCACCCAGATCACCAAAATGGATCCAGGTTAAAAATCCTCTAGAGCAGTGTTTCTCAACCTTGGAAGCTTGAAGATGGGAGGACTTCAATTCCCAGAATCCCCCAGCCAGCGCTGGCTGGGGGATTCTGGGAATTGAAGTCCTCCCATCTTCAAGCTACCAAGGTTGAGAAACACTGCTCTAGAGACATTTAGCGATGGGTGGGGGGAAAAATGCCTCTGAAATCATAAAAGACGCTAGCTAAAAATTCCATGGTAGTCTGGCTGTCAGTAGGCGAATGGTTCCTGCGTGTCCAAGATTTTCACAAGGTCTCAACTAGATGGGCAGCTTGTCCATCTGTCAGCTTGTTCATGTCAACAAACCATAACGAGTGAATCACATCTCCTAATTCCAAGAAAACAGAGCAAAGATGATTGACGATGATGATGGGAAGAACTGTTCTCTATGCATATCTGCTTTCCAACACATGTACCAGGTAAATTGCTCACACTGCCTGTGATGCTTTTCTCTATATTCTGGGTCCAGGAGGCCCTGCTTCTCCATATTCATGCAGATGAGGAACATCTGCACGGCTGTCTTTAGAAGAGCATATGACGGCCGTGGCCAGGGGGGCTTTTTATCAGGTTCGCCTGATACGCCAGTTGCGCCCCTTTCTGGATCGGGACTCCCTACGCACGGTCACTCAAGCACTCGTCACTTCCTGCCTGGACTACTGCAATGCTCTCTACATGGGGCTCCCTTTGGGGTGCACCCGGAGGCTGCAGTTGGTCCAGAACGCGGCCGCGCGGGGGATTATGGGAGCGACGGGGCGCTCACATATAACATCTCTCCTGCGCGAGCTGCACTGGCTTCCTGTGGTCTTCTGGGTGCGCTTCAAGGTGTTGGTGACCACCTTTAAAGCGCTCCATGGCTTAGGGCCGGGGTATTTGCGAGACCGCCTTCTGCCACCGATAGCCTCCCACCGACCGGTTCGCTCGCACAGAGAGGGCCTCCTCAGGGTGCCGTCGGCCAGGCAGTGCCGGCTGGCGACCCCCAGGGGGAGAGCCTTCTCTGTGGCAGCACCCGCCCTCTGGAATGACCTACCCCCTGAGATACGCACGATATCAGACCTCCGGACTTTTCGTCGGGCCCTGAAGACACACTTGTTCCATCTAGCTGGGCTGGCTTGATCCCATCCTCTCAGTTTTTTAATCGAATTTTGGTTTTAATTGGGTTGTTTTAAATTCTGGCCAAAATTATTTAATTGTTTTTTTTTAATGTTTTTAAATTTTATACGCTATGTTTTTATCCTGGCTGTACACCGCCCTGAGTCCTGCAGGAGAAGGGCGGTATAGAAATATAATAAAATAAATAAATAAATAAATCTCCCTCCCTCCCTCCCTCCCTCTCCCTCTCTTTCTCTGTATCCCTCCCTCCCTCCCTCCCTCTCTCTCTGTATCCCTCCCTCCCTCCCTCCCTCTCTCCCTCCCTCTCTCTTTCATTTTCTGTTGGGACCATCAATCTGCCTATACCTATTTGGGAGCCTGACCTAAATCTGTCACTACAGAATAAATTTGTCTTAACACTCAGGATTTTTTTTTTTTTTTTGCTGCGAGATAACTGCATTATTATGTAGGGAAGTATACATTAAGCTGCTTATAAAACACACATGAAAAATCTCCTATGTACACTTCTGACATCAGATAAGTTGTGGGGGCTGAGACAGTTGGAAAATCAGATGGGCCCATGTGTCAGGAGGAAATCCGAGTTCCGCAAAAGGCAATTAAATAAGGACTCTCTCTCTATACCCACCCGCCACCCCCAATCTTGGATTTCCTGAGGACTCATTAAAAGTTTCCTAGGGTGACAAGTTGCTCAACTCTGCCACAAGGATAGCTTCTGAAATTCTTCTCATCCCCCATTTCTGCCCAGCCTGAAGCCACCTCAGATGCCTACAAGGCAACCGTGGACCAGTTTTAGCATCTATTGTATTTGTATTTATTAAGTTTGTCAAACATGTTCAAGACAGCAGGTATAAATATAAACCTGGATATGAACGAAAGAAATGAATGCAAAAAAAATGGGGACAGTAGGACAGGGATGGTAGGCACACTGGTGCGCTTATGCACGCCCCCTTTACGGACCACTTAGGAACCACCGGTTCTGTGGGCATGGCTTGGTAGGCATGGCAGGGGAAGGATATTGCAAAATCTCCATTCCCACCCCACTCCAGGGGAAGGATACTGCAAAATCTCCACTCCCACTCCACTCTGGGGCCAGCCAGAGGTGGTATTTGCCGGTTCTCCGAACTACTCAAAATTTCCGCTATTGGTTCTCCAGAACCTGTCAGAACCTGCTGGATTTCACCCCTGGGTCTACGGTAGACAGTTTGAAGTTGTGAGGGTTAGAGGATGTAACGACGGACTCGGGTAGAGCATTCCAGGCGTTGACCACTCTGTTGCTGAAGTCGTATTTTCTGCAATCAAGTTTGGAGCGGTTTACCTTGAGTTTGAACCGATTGTTTGCCCGTGTATTATTGACGTTGAAGCTGAAGAAGTCGTTAACAGGTAAGATGTTGTAGCAGATAATTTTGTGTACCGTGCTTAGATCAGTTAGAGCAATTCCAGATTGTCCAAGCCCAGAATTTCAAGTCTGGTGGCATAAGGGATTCTGTTGTGAGCAGAGGAGTGGAGGACTCTTCTCGTGAAATACCTCTGGACCCGCTCAATCATACTGATGTCAGATATACTGTGTGGATTCCAGGCAGACGAGCTGTATTCAAGAATTGGTCTGGCAAAGGTTTTGTATGCCCTAGTTAGCAATACAATGTTACCGGAGAATATAGAATTCTATTACAACATCGTAGAAGACTTAATTCATATCACTGAAGAAAATCACAACAGGCCCACGGATACGAGCTATGGATTTAACTCCGTGCACAAAAATTCATAGTATTGTTGCTGCCTACAGTAATCGCACAGCTATTTTTGTAAGAAAAAAATAGTTTTGAAAACTCAATTCTGAAGTTTGCTTTGCAGAAGGGCCCATAAGGAAGGTAAGGAACCCAAAGGAACGGTGTGAGTAGCACATCTAAAGAGCACGTAAGAGGGAGGCATGGTTAGAAAATGAAATTTTAAAAACCTACAGAAACACAGAGGTACGCATGTTCTTTTAAAGGTGCAATTTATCCTTTAAACCTTGTAAAAATGTTTGGCATGATTTCCCTGAAGGTTAAAATATGGATTTGATCTCCTCATGAAACCCCCATCGCTGGACGACTCTTTTTCCAGAACCTTTAGATCTTTAGGC
The DNA here is from genome assembly GCF_059756535.1 of Pantherophis guttatus. Taxonomy (NCBI): domain Eukaryota; kingdom Metazoa; phylum Chordata; class Lepidosauria; order Squamata; family Colubridae; genus Pantherophis; species Pantherophis guttatus. Next base: position 7,584,884 of record NC_142078.1, read on the forward strand.
TTTTTTTCCGGTTGTCCTTTTTATTAGTTGATCATATAAAATTCAAAAATACGAAAGCAAATAATAGGAAGGATCGGGAATAGGGAAAAGGGAGGAGAGAAGTGTAGAAAAGAAGGGAAAAAGAAAAGAAAAGGCATTGACTTCCGACTCCCTTTGGTGAAGTAGAACAAGGCAGGTGTCAGGTGAAATCCAACAGGTTCTCACAGGTTCTGGAAAACCAGTAGTGGAAATTTTGAGTAGTTCGGAGAACCAGCAAATACCACCTCTGGCTGACCCCAGAGTGGGGTGGGAATGGAGATTTTGAAGTATCCTTGTCCTGCCACGCCCACCAAGCCACACCATGCCCACCAAGCCAGTAGTAAAAACAAATTAGATTTCACCACTGGAACAAGGTAGTAACATCAAACCGCAACTTTTTACTTTTACGTCATAGTATAAATTAGCCGTTTCTATAACAAGAAACCTATCAAGATCAGGTGAAGTGTTAATACCACTTTATAAGGCCTTGGTAAGGCCACACTTGGAATATTGCATTCAGTTTTGGTCGCTACAATGTAAACAAGATGTTGAGAGTCTAGAAAGAGTGCAGAGATGAGCAACAAAGATGATGAGGGGAGGCTAAAACATATGAAGAATGGTTGCAGGAACTGGGTATCTCTAATTTAATGAAAAGAAGGACGAGAGGAGACATGATAGCAGTCTTCCAATATCTCAGGGGCTGCCCCAAAGAAGAAGGAGTCAAGCTATTCTCCAAAGCCCCTGAAGGCAGGACAAGAAGCGATGGGTGGAAACTCATCAAGGAGAGAAGCAACCTAGAACTAAGGAGGAATTTCCTGACAGTGGGAACAATGAATCAGTGGAACAACTTGCCTCCAGAATTTGTGAATGCTCCAACACTGGAAGTTTTTAAGAAGAGATTGGATGACCATTTGTCTGAAGTGGTGTAGGGTTTCCTGCCTAAGCAGGGGGTTGGACTAGAAGACCTCCAAGGTCCCTTCCAGATTCAATTCAATTAATCAATTGATCAATGGAACAGTGGCCGGAGGGAGGGACTTCTACAACAACCCGCAGAATTGCTTCGTTGGGGAATGTGACTGAGGACACACCTTGCGGGAGGGAGGGGAAACAGGATCAGAGCCGGGACGTAAATTAAGTGGGGTCAGAGTTGGCTTTACTTGGAACGTGCCGACATGAAGCTCCTAATAAATAACTGGATTTCTTTTGAAGCTTGGCTCAAGGCTCATGAATTAATTAGGGCATTGATTGGAATCTTGACAACTGATATATAGCAGTAAGGATTTTTACAGCCCCAATCTAATGGCTCTAACCAAGAGACCCTGTCTGAATCAGCGTCATTCTGGTACAAAGTCGGGTATAAACGAAGAGTTTCTACTATCCAAGCCTGCTGAAAAAAAGACTTCGCTGCAGAATTACAGGCTTAGTATGAGTCACTAATGAAATGCACAGTTGAAGAGAACTAATAGGAACGTCATTCCCAGATCTTAAGGGAGATTATGCTAAAAACTCAGACATATTTTTTTTTTCCTTCAAACTGGCCAATTAACTTCTGGGAAGAGCTGGTTTGAAGTGGAAATGTTGCACGGGTATGAATGTGTTTTAAATATTTTTTTTTAAAAAAAGAATGCACATGTTGACAAGCTCAACCCTTCCAAACATTAAGACTACAAGAAGACAGGCAGAGCAAAAATAAACAAAGCAAGGTTTTAAACAGCTGTAGATGATCGATCTATCGATCTATATCTAGCTATCTAGCTATCTAGCTATCTGTCTCTCTATCTATCATCTCTATCTATCAATTATCTATCTGTCTCTATCTGTCTGTTATCTATTTATCTATCATCTATCTATCTATCATCTATCTATCTATCTATCATCTATCTGTCTGTCTATCATCTATCTATCTATCTATCTATCTATCTATTATCTATCTATTATCTATCTATCTATCTCTATCCATCCATCCATCCATCATCTATCAGTTTATCTATCTGTCTGTCTATCTATCATCTATCTATCTATCTATCTATCTATCTATCTATCTATCTATCTATCTATCTATATCATCTATCAATCAATCATCTATCTATCTGTCTCTATATCTATCTATCTATCTATCTATCTATCTATCTATCTATCTTTTCCCAAAACACAATTGGATTTTCTTGGTTGTTTTCTTCAAGGACCTTTCGCTTCTCATCCAAGAAGTGTCTTCAGTTCATTTAGGATTGAGTTGCAACTGGTTCTTCCCCATCCAGGTCCTTACAGCCTCCAGGCACTAAGCCAGCTTCACTTAGTACAGTATCACAAATCACTATTTGAATGCTTTACAGCAACAGCAATAGCACTTAGACTTATATACCGCTTCACACTGCTTTACAGCCCTCTCTAAGCAGTTTACAGAGTCAGCCTCTTGGCCCCCAACAATCTCGGTCCTCATTTTACTGACCTTGGAAGGATGTAAGGCTGAGTCAAACTTGAGCCTGGTGAGTTTCGAACTGCCCACCTGCTGGCAATTGGCAATCAGCAGAAATAGCCTGCAGTACTGCACTCTAAACACTGTGCCACCTCAGCTCTTATTGTCATTCGAAGATGGAATAATATACTGCCTTTACAATAAGATTATAGCAAGCCAATGGACATATTTGCAACGTTTCCCTGCCATTATTTTGTGTGTGAATTCCACTCACTCCAGAATCCATCAAGTCAGAAATCCAGTATAGAAATAAAACATTAAAAAAAAAAAAAACAGGACCAGAATTACATTAAGGTCATAGCTTCCCATTCTGAATCAATTATACTATTATAGTACACAATTCAGTCTGTCTGTCTGTGGTTATGCTTGGTGTATGCATATATTTAAAGCATCGCTAAAATAAAGAATAATGATTCCGCTTTGCACAGAATATTACCTAAATGGAGCAAATGAAGCTGTCTTTGCATGTTTATTACAAAGTGGGGGTGGGGGTGGGGAGCCTAACCAGTTAGGGAAAAATGGCATATAATTCAGAAAATCATTCGGGAACAAGATATAAAATCTATTCCCCACTAAATGCCAAGTGAAATTCACTGAAAGCAGAGAGTTAATTCTCAGTATTGGATATGGAAGGAGACACTTGGTTCTGTCAATAACATTTAGTTCTATTTTTTTCTGAAGAGTGCCATTACAGTAAATGTTTGTTAATGGGCTTCACCGGCTCATCCTCTGTAGAACAGACATTTTTTTTTTTAATTTGATTTATATGCCGCCCTTCTCCAGAGACTCAGGGCGGCTTACAATGCGCTAAGCAATAGCCTTCATCCTTTTGTATATTTATACAAAGTCAGCTTATTGCCCCCACAAACTGGGTCCTCAATTTACCTACCTTAGAAAGGATGGAAGGCTGAGTCAACCTTGAGCCTGGCAAGATTCGAACCTGCAGTAATTGCAGGCAGCTGGTTTTAATAACAGGGTGCTTTAGACCACTGTACTACCAAGGCTCTACCAATTTTAAAGTATGAGCCAACCATGTGTGGTGGCAGCCGAAAAAGCCAATGCAATCCTAGGCTGCATTAACAGAGGGATAGAATTAAGGTCACGGGAGATATTACTACCACTTTACAAAGCTTATTATGGCCAAACTTGGAATATTGCATCCAGTTTGTGTCCCCACTATATCTATCTATCTATCTATCTATCTATCTATCTATCTATCTATCTATCTATCTATCTATCTTAAGTGTTTTTCTATGGAGACACCTGGTCTACCCCAATGTGGGAGGGGGCGAATAAGAGAAGAGCCACAAAGATGATTAGGGGGCTGGAGGCTAAAATGTATGAAGAACGGTTTCAAGAATTGGGTATGTCTAATCTCGTGAAAAGAAGGGCTAGGGGAGACATGATAGCAGTGTTCCGGTATCTCAGGGGCTGCCCCAAAGAAGAGGGAGTCAAGCTATTCTCCAAAGCACCAGAAGGCAGGACAAGAAGCAACGGATGGAAACTAACCAAGGAGAGAAGCAACCTAGAATTAAGGAGAAATTTCCTGACAGTGAGAACAATGAATCAGTGGAACAACTTGCCTCCAGAAGTTGTGAATGCTCCATCACTGGAGGTTCTAAAGAAGAGACAAGACAGTCATTTGTCTGAATGGAATGGAACGGAATGGAACAGAATGGAACGGAACGGAACGGAACGGAACAGAAATAAGAAGAGAAGAGAAGAGAAGAGAAGAGAAGAGAAGAGAAGAGAAGAGAAGAGAAGAGAATTCTTTATTGGGAAAGTGTGATTGGACACACAAGGAATTTTTCTCCGGTGCATAAGCTCTCAGTGTACGTAAAAAGACAAGATACATTCGTCAAGAATCGTAAGTTACAACACTTAATGATAGTCCTAGGGTACAAATACGCAATCATATCATACTAGGAAACAATCAATATCACCATAAATCATAAGGATACAAGCAACAAAGTTACAGTCATGCAGTCATAAGTGGCAATAAGTGGAAATGGTGTAGGGTCTCCTGCTCGAGCAAAGGGTTGGACTAGAAGACCTCCGTGGTCCCTTCCAACTCTTGTTATTCTATGTTCTATCTAGTGAACCAGTGTTAATGGGTAAGTCCGGTTCACTTGAATTGCTTGAGCCAAGTATCTCTTGATAGTTTCCCAAACTTCTAGACTTCTAAATCTCTTCATTTCAAATACGAGTGATACACGACGAAGCCCCATGATTCCATTGAAAGAAACACCATAAAACGTTCGAGCATTTGTATGTGGAGATCTGTGCTTTACTTGAGCTGGTTTTTATACGGCAGACTCTTAGAGAGCAAGTCTCGTAAATTGTCTTCTATTTTGACAGCAGGAAGGAAAACACAAAGGCCACCTCTATTCAGTCAAAGCAGCATACAAAGGCTCTCAAAAGGATTCCCTTCAGCTGGACTGGGGACAGGACCATGGGGATGGGAATATGGGCCTTGTGGTCCAACGAAACATGGGATTTGTGGTCCAAAAACAACTGGAGAACAGGGGTTTGGGGGAAACCTGGTTGATGTATTCAACACCAAACATGCAATTTGCCTGAAAAGATTCTAAAAATTACGCTCTGGTTTTAATGACTGCCTCTACCCAGAAAAGCTTAAAGTGTTTCATTAGGACAAGTGCATTACCATCATAAAATGAGTAGATTATTTTAATTTAAAATCAGTGAGAAGCATCAGTGAAATAAGCTATATTCTTGTAACCTAGTTTATCAAATCTTCTGGAGATGGATTGTTGCATTCTCAAAAACTTTGTTTAGTGCTGACCTTGATAATGTTTCTGTACATATGAAGAGAATTCCTTCCTTCCTTCCTTCCTTCCTTCCTTCCTTCCTTCCTTCCTTTCATCCTTCCTTCCTTTCCTTTCTATCTTTTTCCTTCATTTCCTTTCATACCTTCTATCTTCCTTCCTTCCTTCCTTCCTTCCTCCCTCCCTCCCTCCCTCCCTTCCCCTTCTATCTCTTTCCTTCCTTTCCTTTCATACTTTCTATCTCCCTCCCTCATCTCTTTTTCCCTTTCTCATCCTCTTTCTCTGGTGCAAATTCAGGTCAGCTCATCATTCAGCAGATTGTGGGAACCCTCCAAATGGGAAAAAATTCAGTTGTTCAGTACAGTAGTTTGTGCAAGCATAACAATGGGAAGGGATAATTGAATATATTCCACATCCACTTGCGGGAACATTTACTCAAATATGCATAACAATCGTACTCTAAATTGTTCGTTCCAAAGAAGCAGAGTTCACACATTATTTTTAAATTGGAACAAACAAAAAAAAAGAAAAAAGAAAGAGAACTTTTTAAGAGAGTTTGCATCAGCCAGCTGCCTCTGCTTTCCTTTCCAACTTTTTTGACACAGCCAAATACTCTCTGAGTTGGGACCACCAGGAAAAAAAAAATATCAAAAATAGAGATAGACAGCTAAATAGCAAACTGGTGTATGTGTACAGATTAACAGAGTTGGAAGGGACCTTATAGGTCATCTAGTCCAACCCCCCCGCTCAAGCAGGAGACCCTACCCCATTTCTGTCAGATGGCAGTCTAGTCTCTTCTTGAAAGCTTCCAGGGATGAAGCTCCCACAACTTCCAAAGGCATCTTCTGTTCCACTGGTTGATTGTTCTCACTGTCAGAAAAAAATTCTCCTTATTTCTAAGTGGAATCTCTCCTTGATCGGTTTCCATCCATTATTCCTTGTCTATCCTTCAGGTGCTTTGGAAAATAGCTTGACCCCCCCCCTCCTCTCTGTGGCAGCCCCTCAAATATTGGAAGACGGCTATCCTGTCTCCCCTGGTCCTTCTCTTCACTAGACTAGCCATGGCCTCCCTCTGTCCCCCCCCCTCTCTCTCTCTGTGTGTGTGTGTGTGTGTGTGTGTGTGTGTGTTTGTGTGAAGGCATTTTGTTTCTTTCAGAATTTCATTTTCTGGGCGCAGCATGTTTGAAGGTCAAAATCCGAAAGAGCTAGGAATTGGATTGTATTTTTAGAATTCTGCCCCAATTACTACTTTACATCCCAAATGGACTGCGTGTTAACATACACACACACACACACAAAGAGAGAGCGAGAGCCACGCTGTTCAAATCTGCCCTACCAATGCAACCTGGTGTTTTGCAAATTAAGCTTGCAACTCGGAGCCCTGATTTGGGGCTGCTTAGAAGTTTGACAGGATTATATACCTTTCCCTAACAGGTCAACGATTTGGTGAATGGCAGAGCTGTGCTTAAAAAGCAGTAGAAAGTTAGCAGCCTACTTACACGTCAAAGGCAGGCAAGGAAGATGGATAAAAACTCAGAGACAGATTGGGGTGTGCAACCAAGGAAGAAAGGAATGAAAGATATGTCAGAAGGCGGGGAGGGGGAGTCAATTGTGGTGGGTGGGTTTTAATCCTCCTGGTGGATTTAATAATAATAATAATAAAAAGAAAGACGGCGAAGGACGAAGAACCCACCATCCGTTCAACGGAGTGTCACAACTTCGCATTGGGACATAAGCCGCATTTAGCCTTTCATAATATTTCTCCCAGGGATCGTTTAAAATACACTTCTGAGAGAAAATAATAACTCCCTCCTTAATCAAAACAGCATCGTCAAGACAACAGACTACATATGACAAAGGAAGCGAGCCGCGGTAAAATCCTGCCATCCAGGATTTTAAGCACACAGCATCTTCGTAAGAGTAACTTGAAGGTCAGGTGGATAAAAATGCCTGGGGAAAATTAAAATGTCTTCTAATATAAGGCGGAAAAGATAACGTTGGGCCATCTTCCTCCTTGGGGGAACTGCCTTAGAAAGATCTTCCTCCTTTTTAAGATTCTTGTTTCTAAATATATTTGCTCTCGGAAGTTGCTTTTATAGAGAACATAGATTATCAGAGTTGGAAGGATCCTTGGAAGTCTTCGAGTCCAATCCTCTGCCCAAGCTGGAGATCTTATACTATTTCAAACAGGTGGCTGTCCTGTCTCTTCTTAAATATCCTCCAGTGTTGGAGCACCCACAACTTCTGGTGGCAGGCAGTTCCGCTGGTTGATTGTTCTCACTGTCGGGAAATTTCTCCTTAGTTCTAGGTTGCTTCTTGTCCTTCATTAGTTTCCATCCGTTGTTTCTTGTCGTGCCCTCTGGTGCTTTGGAGAATAATTTGACCCCCTCTTCTTTGTGACGGCCCCTCAAATACTGGAATACTGCTATCATGTCACCCCTAATTCTTCTTTTCTCTAGACTAGCCAAACCCAAATCCTGCAGCCGTCCATCATAGCAATTTAGAACTAAGGAGGAATTTCCTGACAGTGAGAACAATTCATCAGGGGAACAACTTGCCTCCAGAAGTTGTGAATGCTCCAACACTGGAAGTTTTTAAGAAGAGGTTGGATAACCATTTGTCTGAAGTGGTGTAGGGCTTCCTGCCTAAGCAGGGGGTTGGACTAGAAGACCTCCAAGGTCCCTTCCAACTCTGTTATTCTATTCTATAATATGTTTTAGTCTCTGGGCCTTTGATCCTCTTAGTTGCTCTTCTCTGATCTTTTGCCAGAATCTCAACATCTATTTTGTAGCGTGGTGACCAAAATTGGTTGCAGTGTTCCAGGTGTGGTCTTCTTACTAGGGCAGTATTAATGCCAAGCAAGATTTCTGAACTGCAGAAGGAATGGTCTATTTTCTAAGAAGCTTCCAAGGAGGAGAAAACCCTTGTCTTTGGGAGGGGTGTGTGTTGGAAAATAGGTTGACCCCCCCTCTTCTAAAAAGCAGGTTGACCTTTCTTTCCATTTGATAGCTTCAATAACAGAAGAACATCTAAATGATTCTGATAAAGCATGAGCTAGGAAGGTAAAAAAAGTACAATAAAATAACATAGTTTGGACTGAAATCTGCAAAGATTTAATTTCTTAAGAGCTCATATGGTCCATAAGCAAAGGCATGCGTGCGAAAGAAAGACAAAGATAGAAAGAGAGAGAGAGAGAGAGAGAGAAAGCAAGAGAGAGATTAAAATAAGCATATGGCAGCATAGTGGTTCATTAACCTCTCGTCTGCATTTTTCTCAGCTTCCTCTCTCTCTCCCATCTAAACCAAAGATGATCAAACTTAGCAGAAGCTTCTCCTAATAAACAAAGCCTTATGGGAACCTTCTCAAAGAATCGAAGAAGCTCCTTGGATGAGAAGCGAAACGTCTTCACGGAAAAAGAAAGAAAACCCAGTTGCCTATTAGAAAAAGCACCTTTGGGTTAGGCCAATGAAGTACACAGCCCATGTTGCTTCCAGAGGAGAATGTTACTCATGTGCCTGCTCTCTATACCACTTTAACAAAAAACATTCATTAAATGTCCCAAAGGTGCTTTTTCAAGAGACACCTGGACTTCCTGGTTTCTGGTTTTCCAGAAAGTCCAGCTGCCTCTTGAAAAAAACACCTTTGGGACAACCATGACCTGGATGATTGAGAATCTCCATAGATACCATTCTTGGATGTTCTCCTTCTGTAATGCTCCCATCCTTCTCTCTCAGCCAATGATGATCCAACTTAGCGGAGACTTCTCCAGTGGTGGGATTCAAATAATTTAACAACCGGTTCTCTGCCCTAATGATCAGCTGGGTAGGCGTGGCTCAATGGTCATGTGACAGCATGGGGGTGGCCAACTCAACATCACTCACGTTGATGGGCGCTTCGCCTTAGCTGTTACAATGTAATAAGGGTTTTTTTAAAAAAAATTGATTTATATGCCGCCCTTCTCTGGAGACTCAGGGCGGCTTACAGTGCGTTAAGCAATAGCCTTCATACTTTTGTATATTTTATACAAAGTCAGCTTATTGCCCCCACAAACTGGGTCCTCAATTTACCTACATTAGAAAGGATGGAAGGCTGAGTCAACCTTGAGCCTGGTGAGATTCGAACTTACTTTAATTGCAGACAGCTTGTGTTAAATTACAGTGCTTAGTCTGCAGAGTTATCCAGGCTCTTTTAAGGGTTAACCTGAGAGGCAGTTTCTGTAAGCAGGTTAATAAAGATTAGGCTAGAAACACCACCAGAATGTTTCCTTCCTGCCTTCCTTACAGGATTAGCCCTGTAAAGTGGAAAAAAACAAAATAAGATTTCTTCCAACAACCGGTTCTCTGAACTGCTTAGAAAGTTTACAACCGGTTCTCCCGAATAGGTGCGAACTGGCTGAATCCCACCACTGGACTTTTCCTAATAAACAAAACCTTATGGAAACCTTCTCAAAGAACCGAAAAACTTCTTGGATGAGAACCAAAATGTCTTCATGGAAAAACAAAGCAACTCCAGTTGCCTTTGGAAAAAGGCATAGATAGATAGAATAAATAGATAGAATAGAATAAATCTGATAGATAGAATAAATCTGAAAAGAAATTGAAAGAAAGTATACACTATTAGAATACAGGAGTTGCTCAGATACCAAACAAGGAGAATATACCACAGCAAAGAAGATAGAAAGGAGAGAGGAATAGAGAGTAGGAAGAGGAGAGGGAGGGAGAGAAATGGAAGAAAGGGAAAAGGAGAGGAAGGAAGGGTAGGGGACAGGAGTAGGAGAGAAGGTGAGAAGGGGGAAAAGAAGAGAGGAGTGGGGGAAAGGAAGGAGAAGTAGGATGAGGCAGGAGAGGAGGAAGGAGAAAGGAGGAGAGAGAGGAGGGAGGGAAGAGAAAGGAGGAGAGAGAGGAGAGAGGGAAGAAAAAGAGGAGAAGAAGAAGAAGGTGTGTTGCGAAATGAGGGAAGAAAGGGTAGAAGAGCAACTCCGAATGTAATTAAAATGCCTTATTTTAATGCTTTCTTTAAGGAAAACATGAATATGTAGGATTAATTATGAATAAGAAAATGTACATTTTATATTATGCGTATAAGAAATAAAACTGAAAAACTGTTCAAAAAAAAAAGAGACGAAAAAGCACCTTTAGATTAGGCCAGTGAAGTACACAACCCATGTTGCTTCAAAAGGAGAATGTTACCCATGTTCCTGCTCTCTAGACTGCTTTTTTTTTAAAAAAAAAACAACAACAACAACACTATTCTTGGATGTCCCAAAAGTGCTTTTTCAGGACTTTCTGCTTTTCCAGAAAGTCAAGTTGCCTCTTGAAAAAGCCCCTTTGGGCCAAACATGATCTGCGTGACTGAGAATCTCCATAGACATTTAGCTATGCCAGAACTGAAGAAGCTTCTTAGATGAGAAGCAAAATGGCTTCAAAGAAAATTGCAAAAAGGAACATATTACCATATGTGGTGGTCTTGTCAGAAGGCAAAACAATTTTGGCAGGCAATTAGAATACAAATAGAAGAAATCACAACCAGAAATTAGAAATGAAGCCAGAAATTTTCTTATTAGGAATAATCACAGGTCATTACGAAAAAGAAATAAAATATTTAATTATCCACATACTAATGGCAGCAAGGATAGTCTTTGCCCAGAACTGGAAACACGAGGACATACCAACAGAAGATAAAATAATCACTAAAATTATGGAATGTGCAGAAATGGACAAACTTACAAAAGAAATACAAGAAAAGGAAGAAACCGATTATTATTTAGTATGGCACAAATGGTATAGCTGGTTGGAGAAAAAGAAAGGAAAATAAAAAAAGGCACACAAAAGAGAGGTCGAAATACATAGACAAAAATTGGGTACCAATTAAGAAATATGATTAATTAAACATGGAGTTTAAGATACTATTTTGCATGTAAATATATAGATATAGAGATAGGCATATAAATATAGTTTACCGATGTGACAAACTTGGAAAAGAAGTCACAAGACTTGATTTATGTTTATTTGTTGTGTATGTTGTACTGGTGTATCTATGTTTGTTTGTACTTTTTAATCAATAAAAATTTATATTAAAAAAAATGTCTTCAAAGAAAAGGAAGTCCAGTTGCCTCTTGAAGAAGCATCTTTGGGCCAATGACCTGGATGACCGAGAATCTCCATAGACACCATTCTTGGATGTTCTCCTTCTATAATGCTCCATGTCTGTTAAGCCTTAGGTTAGGTTTGTTTTCTACATGCCTTTCATCCACACGCTTCTTCCAAGATGGGTTGTTTTATTCACTTCTCTCTCTCTCTCTCTCTCTCTCTTTCTCTCTGTGTTCAACCAAACTGAAGATGACAACTAAGGTACAAGCTCTCTGTGCTGTTCATTCATTATCATCCTGGCAGGCAAGGCTCCAGTTCTCAGCCATATGACACAGGGAGATAAGTTGCAACAACAGAAACCCAAACAATTAAGCATCACCTTCTAGGTGTCTGGAAGTTGTGATCCTCACGTTTTCACGCTTTGCTGCCCACCTTAGAGGTGAGGCTGAATTTCATCCCTCCAGGGAGGGCAGGCATAATGCCTGGAGTTATAAAATCTGTCATAAAATCATTCCCTATGCAGAGAGTCCCCTTCCTCCCCAGGCCAATGAACTGCAACAAATGATTGCAAAGTTTTTATGCACTTTTGATCCATTGTCATCTTCTCTTATCGAGCCATCCAGAGGGATGCAATCCTAACTTGCATTAACAGAGGGACACAATCAACATCAAGGGAGGTACTAATACTACTCTATAAAGCCTTACTAAGACCACACCTAGAATACTGCATCCAGTTTTGGTCACCACACTATAAAAAAGATGTTGAGACTCTAGGAAGAGCAACCAAGATGATGAGGGGACTGGAGGCTCAAACATACGATGAACGGTTGCAGGAACTGGGCATGGCTAGTCTAGTGAAGAGAAGGATCAGGGGAGACAGGATAGCAGTCTTCCAATATTTGAGGGGCTGCCACAGAGAGGAGGAAGGGGTCAAGCTATTTTCCAAAGCACCTGAAGGGCAAACAAGGAATAACAGATGGAAACCGATCAAGGAAAGATTCAATCTAGGAATAAGGAGAAATTTCCTGACAGTGAGAACAATCAACCAGTGGAATAGAAGTTGCCTTCAGAAGTTGCAGGGGCTTCATCACTGGAGGCTTTCAAGAAGAGTCTGGGCTGCCATCTGTCAGAAATGGTGTAGGGTCTCCTGCTTGAGTGGGGGGTTGGATTAGATGACTTACAAGGTCCCTTCCAACTCTGTTAATCTGTATCTGACTTGGACAGGACTGTGTAAATGAGCTCTGATGTGGTTGATGGAATCCGTTCCCAAACTGGGATTAATTCAGGGGTGAAATGCTCCCGGTTTGGACTGGATCAGGCGATCCGATAGCGATTGTGGCAGGTGGTTCGGAGAACTGGTAGTGATGGCGGCATTAGGCTCCACCCACCCACCCGGGTGTTGTTACTTCCTGCTTTTAAAAGGTAAAAAAATGGCTCTGACGATCGTGTGCCACAGCTGTGATCGTCAGAGCCTTTTTTTACCCTTTAAAAGCATTTTTTTACAACCTATTCGCCCGAACTGTACTAAACTGAACTCTATTCTATTCTATTCCATTCCATTCCATTCTACATTATCTATTCTATTCTATTCTATTCTATTCTATTCTATTCTATTCTATTCTATTCTATTCTATTCTATTCCATTCCATTCCATTCCATTCCATTCCACTCCACTCCACTCCACTCCACTCCATTCATTCTTATTCTATTCTATTCTATTCTATTCTATTCTATTCTATTCTATTCTATTCTATTCTATTCTATTCTATTATTTCATTCAACTCCATTCCACTCCACTCCATTCCATTCCAATATATTTGCGGGCTACAATTCCCACCTCTGGATATAAAAGAAAAGCAGTTGAGGTGGATTAAATTAAATCCAAAAATAGTTTTTTTCCCCACTTTACTAGATGATATATACATTTCTTTACATGCCTCCCATGAGCCAAAGCACACAGCGAGGCAATTCAAGATATTTTTAGGGAGTAGCTCAAAAAAGAAAGTCTCGGGGCACCTTAAAACTCGAAACCCAGAATCAAAGATGCATTTTTCATCACCATTCTAACAGGAAAAAAATAAAGCAATAAAAAGAAATTGTTGGATAAACTAACCTAAAGTTACCAACAGAAATGAAATCCTGGTCTGTAATTTTCATAGGATGAGTTGGAATCAAAAAATAGGGTCGTTTTTTTTTCCACTTTCAAAAAGCTTTTACACTCTCTCTTTTTGTGATATTATTGGCAAACACAAAAAACCCCGTGACTTTATATATTTTTTTTCTTGGCTGTGTGCGCTCTTAAATTGTGCAATTAAGATAAAACCTGCGATTAAAAAAAAAAAATCAGCTGGCGTGTTTAGAGAAAGAGAAGGTGCGGAAAAGGGTATTGTGATTCATAATTTTTTTCTGAATAAACTACATTGAGATATTGCTTTTCAGGTCACGGTGTGCTATGCCAAGGGAGAAAATAAAATGTTATGCTGATAAAACCCTGTAATGACCTGAACTTTCGGTTGAGTTCAGCATCTTGAAAAGAGAACGGAAGCCGAGAAGGATCAAGAAACTTGAGGCGAGGGACCTCAAAGATTCATGGGAAATTCCTAAAGATTCATCACATGTATGAGATGTTTTAAAGAGACTTGGTCGATCAATGGTCCATCAGCTTTTGATGCTATTATGATCAGGGGTGAGCTTCAAAAATTTTAGAAAAGGGTTCCCTGCCTGGTTGCTGGGTGGGCGTGGCCATGGTGGGAGTGGCCTAGTCGACCTCCTGCACCACGGTGGGAGGATTCGTTTTTGTCCTCCCCGGGCTCCGGAGGCTTTTCTTGAGCCTCCGGGAGGGTGAAAATGGCCTCCCCAGGCTCTGGAGGCCCTCTGGAGGCTGGAAGCCCATTTTTCACCCTCCCCGACCCTCCGCGCGTGCCCTGCACTTGCCTGCATCCAAAACGGGCCGCGTGGGGAGTCCTGGGAGGGGTGGGTGGGGCCAATCAGGAGTGGGATTTGGGGGTTCTTCGAACTGCACAGAATCTTAGCTAGAGGTTCTCCTGAACCCCTGCGAATCCCCAGCAGCCCACCCCTGATTATGATGCCTGCAAAGCTGTGGAAACATCTGGAGTCCTTTGTTGGAAGAAATGCCCATCTGGATTCAATTCCAAGTGGGGAGAAAGACACCGGAAACATGGAGAGTGCTTGGAAGGATGGTTTAATACTGAACTGGGCCACATGGGTTTGAAGTCCCTCACAGGGCGCGGGTGTGTGTGTGTATTAGCTAACTTTGTAGGTTGTCTGTGTCCCAGGCTTGGTTGAATCTTGCTGGGTGATGCAATGAAGGGCAGTTTCCTATTGGGGCTGAATGGCTTTCCCCTGAAGGATAATGCCATCCTCCTGGGAGCTGAGGTCTTTTGTCTTGTAGATAAGCTGGCACCAAAATGTCTGCTGGGAGGCAGGGAGCGGGTGTGTGTGTGGTCTTTTGTTTCTGTTTCCTTTAAGATTTCTTATTTCTCTTTTAGGGGAAATATTCTGCGTTTTTAAAATTTCCTAGAATATCTCATTCTATATCTCATTTGTGTTTTATTGTTGTGAGCTGCCCTGAGTTCATTGTGAGATACGGTGGCATATAAGCCGAATAAAATAAATAAATAAATAATTCTTCTAGGAGTGGGGTGGGTGCTAACTTTCTACACCTTCCTAACTTACTTACTTCCTCTCATTCCCATCTCCTTCCTTTCTCCCTTCCACTCCTTCCTTCCTTCCTCCCTCTCCTTCTCATATCCTCCCTCCCTCCCTTCCTTCCTTCCTTTCCTTCTATTTTTTTCTTTCTTTCTTTCCTTCCTTCCTTCCTCTCATTCCTATCTCTTTCCTTTCTCCCTCCCTCCCTCTCCCTCCCTTCCTCTCCTTCTCATATCCTCCCTCCTTTTCTTTCTTTCTTTCTTTCCTTCTTTCTTTCTTTCCTTCTTTCCTTCCTTCCTTCCTTCCTCTCATTCCTATCTCCTTCCTTTCTACCTCCCTCCCTCTCCCTCCCTCTGTTCCTCTCCTTCTCATATCGTCCCTCCTTTCCTTCCTTCCTTCCTTCCTTCCTTCCTTCCTTCCTTCCTTCCTTCCTTCCTTCCTTCAGAGAAGGGACTCATAGGCCTCACTGTGACTTATCAGGACCAAGATGAAAGATATTTCTTTGCAAATTGTTAATACCTATTCTCACCTGAACCCAGTGGTGAAATTCAGCTGGCTCTATCCGGATTATGCAATCCGGTAATGCCAGTGGTGAGAGGCTCCGCCTACCCACCCGGACGTCATCACGTCCCATTTTTGACCCTCCGCGCATACTGGATAAAGGTGTGTACTCACATTTGTGAACCAGTAGCAAAAGTAAGCTATTTCCACCACTGCCTGAACCCAAGTGGATCAAAGGAAGGCAAAAGGTCTAACTCTTGTTACTGGGAAGAACTGGAGTAACAAATACTGTAAATTAAAATAAAAGCACACACACACCTAATTCTCCTGAAGATTGAGGAAAGAAGCAATGTCTAAAGTATCTATGGAGATTCTCAGTCCTCCAGGTCATGGTTGTCCCAAAGGTGCTTTTCCTTCCTTGGTTTTCTTGAAGACATTTTGCTTCTCATCCAAGAAGCTTCTTCAACTCTGATGGGATGTTGGTGGGGAATGGAAGGATTTATACTCCTTGCAAGTCATCTGGTCCTTTGCATCCTTTCAGAGAGTCGTTGAAGTCACTTGGAGGTTTATCTATTTCTTTTGTTTCTCCTTGAAGATGTTTTGCTTCTCATCCAAGAAGCTTCTTCAGTTCTGACCCAAAAACTGACATAGAACTGAAGAAGCTTCTTGGATGATGAGGAGCGAAACGTCTTCGTGGAGAAACAAAAGTCCAGTTGCTTTTTTTCAAAAAGCACCTTTTTTTTTTTTTTTGAACAATGTGTCAAGTCTACCAAAGCAGGTTTTTTTTCCCCCGTTGGGTGAAAAATAATAAATACGATGAATAATCCCACCGACGGACTTTCTGTGGTTTCCAAACAAGGTTTCGTTTGAGAACTGGCCCTCTTCATTCTACCGTCCTTTTCAAAGATTTTATCTCTGTAGGAAGAGTCAATGAGAACGAAACTACCTCCCACTTCTGGAATGGAGATGAAGTCTGTGGCGCAATGCATTTGCCTTTCATTCAAAAACAATCCAGCGAATGTATTCTCTCTTTTGCTTTTACTGATTAATTGCATAGCAGCAAACTCCATCAGTCTTCAAGGCCCTGGAATCGCAGTTTCCCTTCACCTTTGTCTAGTGTTCCATCCTAGCTATTAGCTCCCGGGGTGTGCATTGTTATTGAATGCAACGGATTTTTAAAAGCCAAGGACACTTTATAAATGAACAAAGGGGGAGAGTATATTTTTAAAATATAGCTTCTTGCATGAAATAAGTACTTCCACGGGTAATGAGAATTGAGCCGAAATGGCATTTTTCTTGGAACTCTGTCAAGGTTTTGCTTCTTCTCCTTTAACCGGATCATAGGGTTGGAGGTCTTTTACTCCAACCCTCTGCTCAAGGAGGAAACCCTAAACCATTTCAGACAACTGACTCTCCAATCTCTTCCTAAAAGCCTCCATTGATGGAGCAACCCACAACTTCTGGAGGCAAGTCGTTCCACTGGTTAATTGTTCTCACTGTCAGGAAATTTCTTCTCAGTTCTAGGTTGCTTCTCTCCTTGGTTAGCTTCCATCCGTTGCTTCTTGTCCTGCCTTCAAGTGCTTTGGAGAATAGGTTGATTCCCTCTTCTTGGTAGTGGCCTCTTAGATATTGGAAGACCCCTTGTCCTTCTTTTCACAATTCAGATTCAGATTAACAATGTTGGAAGGGACTTTGTAGGTCATCTAGTCCAACCCCCCACCCAAGCAGGAGACCCTACACCATTGTTGACAGGTGGCAGTACAGTCTCTTCTTGAAAGCTTCAAGGGAGGGAGCTCTTACAACTTCTGAAGGCAAGGTGGTTGATTGCTCTTATTGTCAGAAAATTTCTCTTTATTTCTGGGTTGAATCTCTTCTTGATTGGTTTCCATCCATGCATTCAGTTTCGGTCACCATGATGTAAAAAAAGATGTGGAGACTCTAGAAAGAGTGCAGAGAAGAGCAACCAAGATGATTAAGGGACTGGAGGCTAAAACATACGATGAATGGCTGCAGGAACTGGGCATGGCTAGTCTAGTGAAGAGAAGGACTAAGGGAGACATGATAGCAGGGTTTCAATATCTTTGTGGCAGGGGCTGCCACAAAGAAGAGGGCATCAACCTATTCTCCAAAGCACCTGAGGGCAGGACAAGAAGCGATGGATGGAAGCTAGTCAAGGAAAGAAGCAACCTAGAACTAGGAAGAAATTTCCTAACAGTGAGAACTATTTATCAGTGGAACAACGTGCCTCCAGAAATTGTAAATGTTCCAACACTGGAAGTTTTTAAGAAGAGATTGGATAACCATTTGTCTGAAGTGGTGTAGGGTTTCCTGCCTTGGCAGGGGGTTGGACTAGAAGACCTCCAAGGTCCCTTCCAACTCTGTTATTCCATCCATGATTCCTTGTCTGGCCTTCGGGTGCCTTGGAAAACAGCTTGACCCCCTCCTCTCTGTGGCAGCCCTTCAAATATTGGAAGACTGCTATCCTGTCTCCCCTGGTCCTTCTCTTCACTAGACTAGCCATGCCCAGTTCCTGCAACCGTTCTTCATATGTTTCAGCCTCCTGTCTCCTAATCATCTTCGTTTAAACTCCAGGGCTCTAATCATCTCATCTTTACTGAGAGCCATTAGCAAAATACAGTATGTCCTCCTTGATAATTCTCCACTATTTGTAAGGGGAGAGTTTGCTACTGACCCCACTGAAGATAACATCAGTTAGGGAGCCATGCAAAATGGCTGCTAAATCCACCCCACTCTCTTCCTGTTCCTCACGCAGGTTTCAAAAAGCTCACGAAAGAGCCCACGAAAACCGTCTTTGCACTCATCTCTGCAGTGGGTAGCACAGATGTCCATCACTCCTACTTGTGCTTTCGCTGCCCACTTCTTCAATTTTTTCCCATCCTCCCTCCCTTAACCATCAATCACACTGTTCAATCTTCTTTGTCCACACACCTGTCTTCCATCTTTAGCCCCATCCACACAGTCACCTTCAGCCCCAGCTGGAGGCCGAGTGGAAACTTGATTTTTCCTTCCGTAAAAAAGTGATGGACACGACATTCTTTTTCTCTCCAATTAGCAGATAAGAAAGCGTGTTTCAATGGGGGAAGGGGCACAGTAGCTCAGTGGCTAAGATGCTGAGCTTGTCGATCAAAAGTTTCGAATCCCTAGTGCCGCGTAATGGAGTGAGCTCCTGTTCCTTGTCCCAGCTTCTGCCAACCTAGCAGTTCGAAAGCACTTAAAAAATGCAAGTGGAAAAATAGGGACCACCTTTGGTGGGAAGGTAAGAGTGTTCCGTGCGCCTTTGGTGTTGAGTCATGCCGGCCACATGACCACGGAGACGTCTTTGGACAGTGCTGGCTCTTCGGCTTTGAAATGGAGAACACCGCCCCCTAGAGTCAGGAATGACTAGCACGTATGTGCAAGGGGAACCTTTACCTTTACCTTCAATGAGGGAAAGGAAACACGCTTTCCCTCGGTTGCATTTGTTTAGAGGGCTGGTGGGACCCACTAGATGCTGAAGAATCCGAGCTGACAACTTCCTGAGAACCGATAAACCTCCTGGGCTGATCCAATCTTAGGTTCTTGCGAAGAAAAAAGTTGAAGGATGTTCAGAGTTGGACGCTGTTTCCAGAGATAAAGGTGCCAATATTGTTATTTGTCAAAAAAGAAGGACGTCTTTGACAGATCACCGTGGAGGTGAATGACCCGTTGTGGCTCTCCATGGGAACCTTCTTGGCTTTCGCATAAAGAATGATATCCGGAGATGTGTACCTGGATCTTATCGGCTTTCTACCACTGAGTTTTTCAACAGGGACATTTATCCATTTTGAAAACGTCCTTCATGCTGTTGAAAGCAAGCAAGCTGACTTCAACCACCAAGGTGCTGAAGGAAAGTCATCATCTCACTTATAAATTGCTGCTTTCACACTTGATAGGATCCAAGACTCTTGCTGATGTCCTGAGGTCAGGGAAACAAACTATAACAACTCTTGTTCTTATAGATAGATAGATAGATAGATAGATAGATAGATAGATAGATAGATAGATAGATAGAAAGAAAGATACCATGTTTTCCCAAAATAAGACGCTGTCTTATATTTTTTGAATGCCAAAATAAGCGCTTGGCCTTATTTTGGGGGTGCTCTTATTATTTTGGGGCATGTGGAGCAAGACAGGGGTCTTCTTGTCATCTTACCTGATTTCCAGCTCTGTCTCCCTAACCCTAACCCGGGTGTCAGCAACCTGTGGCTCTGGAGCCGCATGCGGCTCTTTGGGCCCTCTGCTATGGCTCCCTATTGGGTGATCTCACCACTGGCTGGCCCCGCCCCTCACCCTCCCATCCCAGTCACTCCTTACCTGGCCTGAGAAGTAAGGGCAACGGTGGTGGATGGAGAAGCGCCCAGGGCAGAGATAGAGAAATACAGAGAGAGGGGGAGAGAGAGAGAGAGAGACATAGAGAGATACAGAGAGAGGGGGAGGGAGGGAGAGAGAGACATAGAGAGATACAGAGAGAGGGGGAGAGAGAGAGAGAGAGACATAGAGAGATACAGAGAGAGGGGGAGAGAGAGAGAGAGAGAGACATAGAGAGATACAGAGAGAGGGGGAGGGAGGGAGAGAGAGATATGTCAAAAGGATTTTGTGGTTTCCCGGTGTTTTTTAACAACTGGTTCTCTGCTCTAATGACCAGCTGGGTAGGCGTGGCTGGGGGGGAGGTCATGTGACTGGTGGAAGTGAGTGACATCGAGTTGGCCACGCCCACCCAGGTTTTGTGGCTCCCGGTGTTTTCTTTTCTGTGGGAAATGGGTCCAAATGGCTCTTTGAGTGTTTAAGGTTGCAGACCTCTGCCCTAACCAGAGGAAATGGCGGTGACCAGCTACTCATGCGGTTAAATATTTTTAGGGAGGTCTTATTTTCAGGGAAACATGGTATATATATATAAAGCATGGTATATACAACTGCACGGATGAAAAGGGTTGAATGAGCTACCTGTTGAATAAAAGACACTCTCTCCTTCATCCTTCTCAATGCATTTTCCCTCTGTAGCCTTTCCCCAGAAATTTGTTGTGGTGTTTGCGCTCATTTGTTTCTTTTGGAACATCTAGGAGACACCCCACTTGTAACCAGCGGCAGAGAAGAGGGACACCACATATTTTTTTAAAGCTAGCACTATGGACCTGTCAGTAATGAACTGGTTTCCTTGGGGCTGAGAAAGAGACAAGAAGGAAGGGAGGGAGGGAGGGAGGGAGGGAGGGAAGAAGGAAATGAGAATGAAAGGAAGAAGGAAGGAAGGAAGGAAGGAAGGAAGGAAGGAAGGAAGGAAGGAAGGAGGGGATGAGAATGAGAGGAAGAAGGAAGGAAAGAAATGAGAATGAAAGGAAGAAGGAAGGAAGGAAGGAAGGAAGGAAAAGTAGGAAGGAAGGAAGGAAAGAAGGAAGGAAGGAGATGAGAAAGAGGAAGGAAGGAAGGAAAGAAAAGAAGGAAGGAAGGAGATGAGAAGAGGGAGGAAGGAAGGAAAGAAAGAAAGAAAGAAAGAAAGAAAGAAAGAAAGAAAGAAAGAAAGAAAGAAAGGGGGAGGGAGAGGATGAGAATGAGAGGAAGGAAGGAAGGAAGGAAGGAAGGAAGGAAGGAAGGAAGGAAGGAAGGAAGAAAGGAAGGAAGGAAGGTTTAGCTCCTAGAACTCCCCAGCTAGCCTGCTTGCAACAGCCTAAATGAGTTGCCAAGACTCTCTGTCACACAGTTGTGTGTCTTTTCTCTTGTCACCTTGGAGCACATCCCTGAATGATGTTGGGGGCTCACTGTGCATCTTTCAGTTGCCTAGTTACCAGGTTAGAACTGATGACAAATGCCTGGGGATGGGCCGGCTGTTTCGTCCAACTTCCACACAAACAATAATCAGTATGGAAGGAACCTTGGAGGTCATCCAGTCCAACCCTCTCCTCAAGCACGAGACCCTATTCCCATTAAGGGAATCTGCTCTGTCTTTCTTGGCCTGCAGCCTTTTTGCTTCCTCTGCTCCTTCTACCACATCTTCCTATCCCCCCCCCCCACAACGACTTCTCTTTATTCCTCTTCCAGAGCTTAGAAAATCAGGTTTATTGTGCAGAACAAATGCTGCAATTATTGCTGGCGATTTGACGACACTTCAAAAGTAAACAACAATAGTTTATATTAGACGCTATTTGGCTTCCGAAAAAAAAAAAAGCCAGTAATAGTTGAGGACCGCGCCATATGTTTGGGGCCAGGTTCAAATTCCACTTTTCCTTTGGCCTGCGTCCCACCTTCGTTCTGTTTACCGCGGAGCTGCAAAATTTGTCAGCGCTCGTAATTCTCATTGGTTTGGAACATAAGTTGGTCCAGCTTGTGGAATGCGTGGGTATATATTACGAGCTGAGAAATTAATCACCTTAGAATGTGAGAATAAATCCGGTAAATTGTGCATTGTTGCAATTCAGGAGGAATCCTTTTATATATATCTATATCTATATCTATATCTATATCTATATCTATATCTATCTCTCTCTCTCTCTCTCTCTCTCTATCTATCTATCTATCTATCTATCTATCTATCTATCTATCTCTATCTCTCTATCTCTCTCTCTCTCTATCTATCTATATATATATATACAGTAACAGAGTTGGAAGAGACTTCTAGTCCAGTGGTCACCAACTCTTGGTCCATGGACCACTGGTAGTCCATGAGAAAATTTTGGTGGTCCGCAGAAAAATTATTTGCATTTGTTATATTGCACTAAATCACTCTTTCTCGTGGTGACTACTTAGCTCCAACAACTGCTTCTTGTTGGGGCCCTAAGGAGCCCTGGAGGGTAGGCAAGGAATGGCTGGGAGGGGAGGGGTGAGTAGAGGCCGGCGAGGCGCCCCTTGACGTGAGTGACATTGAGCTGACCACGCCCACCCAGTCACATGACCACAGTTGGCAAAACAGCTGGTTCAGTTCAAATTGGATCTGGCTGAGAAGGAGGCTCACCAGAAGCAACTCACTGAGGACTAGGAGCATAGGCTTTCCAAGCAGAGGGAAGACCTGCAGGAGTGCAAGGCCAGGTACCAGCTCCTGGAGGCCCAGTGGGCTGAGATGGTCAGCCAGTTCCAGGCCATGAGGCAGTCCCACTGGAACGAGGCCCTCCGGCTCTTTGCCACCAGCGGCTCTTCCCTCCAGCCTTCGCCCAAAGCCCCACACCAGGAGGCTGAAGCAGACCCCAAGTCAGAATTTCTGTCCCCCTACGACCAGCACAAAAAGACCCCGAAGGGGGAGACTCTCTGCAGCAACACAAATGTTCATTGCACGTATCCGGTCCAGGGGCCGTAGTTTGAGGACCCCTGATTCAGTGCAATATAAAAAATGCAAATAATTTTTCTGCGGACCACCAAAATTTTCTCACGGACCACCAGTTGGTGACCGCACTGACCTAGATGACTGAGAATCTCCATAGACAAGGTCCTTCAAACTGTGCACGAGGGGATCATTTAGCTAGCACCATCTGCAACTCTTCTTCCAGTGTCCTATATTTGCCTTCTCTAGTTTCTAGCAGAATCTCGGGAGGAAATAAGAAAAGCTGCATTAGGTGTGAGGAGAATCTCCATAGAGATGTGTCCCACCTAAGAATTTTCCCATTGAACCTTCTCTTCTTTTTCAGCTGAGATGAAAAACCAAAAAAAAAAAAAAAAACTGGATAATTTTGCAACATGAGAACCTGAGCGGCGGTTGAGATAATGACATCGCTTCTGATGTCTATATTTGTTTATGGTCCATAGATCAGAGAAATCAGCTACGCCTGTATCCCCAGGGAAGATGATTAAGGTTCTACCCCAATAAGCTGCTTTTCTTCCAGGTAGAAGATAAGCAAAGACTGTCACCAAAGCTATAAAAACCACTGTATTCTCCCAGGTTGGTGCAAAATCGGCTAGAAAATATTTCATCCGTCCCACTGACGAAGCCTAAAGCATCCGGATGAATATGTACTTAACTATTTATAATTGACCTTTGCACAAAAGAACATGAAATTTTTATAGCCCAAAGCTTCATTTATTAACTTTACTGGAGTGTAAAATATTGCTGTTTGCTATAAATTTAAAGCAGGACAAACAATATATATGCTAATTTAGCGGCATCACAGTCATTCAGCGTGGATCTGCTGGCTGGCCATTTCTCAAGACACCAAAAGAGAAGAAACGAGGGTGAGAAAGAAAGAAAAGAAGAAGGGGGGGGGAGGAAGCAGAAATGACAATTGAGTTGTTTGATGCTCTCTCTTCAAACAGACTGAAGTGGTGAATTAATGGTGTTTGTTATACCAGGTGCATTACCTTCATAGCCGTATTCCAGTATTTGAGAAGTAGCTGTCACAAAGAGGAAGAGGGGGGGGGGGGTTCAACCTATTTTCCAAAGCCCCTGAAATCAAGACAAGAAACAATGGATGGAAACGGATCCAGGAGAGAAGCAACCTGGAACTAAGGAGAAACTTCCTGACGGTGAGAACAATTAATCAGTGGAACGACTTGCCTCCAGAAGTTGTGGATGCTCCAACACTGGAGGTTTTTAAGAAGAGTTTAGGTAAAGGTAAAGGTTCCCCTCGCACATATGTGCTAGTCGTTCCCGACTCTAGGGGGCGGTGCTCATCTCCGTTTCAAAGCTGAAGAGCCAGCACTGTCCGAAGACGTCTCCGTGGTCATGTGGCTGGCATGACTCAACGCCAAAGGCGCATGGAACGCTCTTACCTTCCCTATTTTTCGACTTGCATTTTTTACATTTTTTCGAACTGCTAGGTTGGCAGAAGCTGGGACAAGTAACGGGAGCTCACCCCATTAGGCGGCACTAAGGATTCGAACTGCTGAACTGCCGACCTTTCAATCGACAAGCTCAGTATCTTAGCCACTGAGCCACGGCATCCCAGAAGAAGAGATTACACAGCCATTTATCTGAAATGGTTCAGGGTATCCTGCTCGAGCAGGGGGTTGGATTAGAAGATCTCCAAGATCCCCTCCAACTCTGTTATTCTGTTATTCGCAGATCACCCATCTCTGTGGCAATGAACTTGGTGCAACGTTTCTCCAGAATCCTATGCTTCCTTACAGCAAAGGGGAAAGGAATTTAAACTGGGCCACCAACACAATTCTAATAGCAAGTGCAATGGCATTTAAACTTACTGTATTTTTTGGAGTATAAGAAGCACCTTTTTCCCCAAAAAAAGAAGGTGAAAATCTTATACTCTGAATACAGCCCCACCCAGCCTCTCAAAAGGAGGTTTCAGAGGCTGAAAAAAGTCTCAGAAATGAAGCTTCAGAAAAAAAGCCTCCGAAACAGAGCTTCAGAAAAAAAAAAAGCCTCTGAAACTCCGTTTTTCTGAAGCTCTGTTTCAGAGGCTTTCAGAGGCTAAAAAAGAAGCAAGGCACAGAGCTCACAACCAACGAATCTGTTGCTAAAATTCACCTCTAGGAACAGCTGATTGGGGGTATTCCAGGAGGCCGATCCACCCGCCAATCAGCTTTTTTCTTATTTTCCTTCTCAAAAACTAAGGTGGGTCTTATATATGAAAAATATGGTATATACTGCTTCACGGTGCTTTTACAGCAGTTTACAGAATCAGCCTATTGCTCCCAACAATCTGGGTCCTCATTTTACCGACCTCGGAAGGATGGAAAGCTGAGTCAACCTTGAGCCGGACAGGATCAAACTCCTGGCAGTCAGCAGAAGTTGCTTGCAGTACTGCATTCTCACCACTGTGCCACCACGGCTCATTGTCATAAGGCTGCTTGGAAAAGTCCTTGGTATTTATAAAAAAACACCATGTTAATTCTGGAAATATTGCTTATTCCGCTCGCGCCAGCATCTCTGTGTCGAAGTACCAGATGGTGCACACAACCACGAGATATTGGGAAATATTGTTTGGGCTGTGAGTGCTCCAGGACATCCAGCTGACTCATGGAGAAGTCGGCAATTTTCAGAAGCTGGAGGCTTCTTTTTCACTCCAGGTGGGCAAACTTAAACAACTGAGCCACACTCATTTGGAAAGCACTTGACTGTGTAATTCTGCTCCTTGTCGGAGGCATCTGCTTCAATTGGGAAGCAGAAAATCAGGGAAGCCATAGGAAGACTCACAATGAGAGGGCTCCTTTCTCCCCGCATGCCAACCTTTTTTTTTTCTCCAAAAAAAGTTTTTATTTTTGTTTCTCATAAACATATTTACACGTACAGTCATTCATCCACCATTTTTCATTCATCTTATCTTTTAACTTTCATTTTTAATTGTCCGGGGCTGCTCTTTTACCATTTACCCTTCTTTATTTTGCCACAAGCTTTCTTCTACTCCTCCCCTTCTCTTCCTTCCTCTGTCTTTCCCTACTTTCTTTCTCATTCTTCTTCTCCTTCTCTTTCCTACTTCCCCCATTCTTCTAACCTTCTCTCCTACCTTCTTTCCCCTCCCTTTTCTTCCTCTCCTTTCCCCTTTCTTCTCTCTCTCTCTCTCCCTCTCCTCTCTTCTCCCTTTCTCTCTCTCTACTCCTTCCCCTCTCTCTTCTTGTTTCCCTTTTCAGTTCAATCTAGAATGGTATTTGAGCAGCCCTGATTTTCTATTTATCTCTATTCTCATTTCAATTTCTTATTTAATTAATAATAATAATAATCTAGTCCATCATTTGTGTACATTTTTATAATAATCTCATTTTTTCCCTTTTAACCCCCCCTCCCCTTTCTCCCTTTACATCTGGGTTTCTATTCTTCTGATTATTTTCTCCCATCTTTTCTCTATCTATTTTGTCTCCATAGCCTTATTCATATTTCCTTTCTAACCAATCGTAAAATTTATC
The DNA here is from genome assembly GCF_059756535.1 of Pantherophis guttatus. Classification (NCBI taxonomy): domain Eukaryota; kingdom Metazoa; phylum Chordata; class Lepidosauria; order Squamata; family Colubridae; genus Pantherophis; species Pantherophis guttatus. Next base: position 7,611,238 of record NC_142078.1, read on the forward strand.
CCATGTCCTGAATACATTGACTCTTCTTTATCTTTTATTCTCAATGCCAATTTAAGGCAGAAATGCAGCAAAGAGAATGGATGCAAGCTGATGACATCCAGATTGCAGGTATCTAATGGAAGTTCTCAATCATCCAGGTGCTTTTTCTTTGAACTGAAGAAGCTTCTTGGATGAGAAGAAGCAGTGGGTTTCCAATATTCTTACTACCGGTTCGCCCCACGCATGCCTTCCGTGCATGCATCTGGCCTCGAAAACATGCCTAAATAGGATGGCATAGAGCCAGGGCAGGTGGGCAGGCCCACCTGCGATCTCCGCAACCGATTCACCCAAACCGGTACGAACCGGCTGAATGCCACCTCTGATGAGAAGTGAAACGTCTTCAAGGAAAAAGAAAGAAAGTCCAGTTGCCTCTTGAAAAAAGCACTTCTGGAAACATCCAGACCGCGGGAAAATAATCATGGCTCTGTGCATCTCACAACCAGGGGTGTCTGCAAGAGATAGTGGGTGGAAAAACTCAAAGATGGTAAAAACAAAGCCACCTGTCAAGCGCCGGGGAACTCTGGAGATTCAGGGAGTTCAAAAATGAGTATAAAGATGTATTGCAAACTTAAGCTCTCTACAAGAACCTGGCCAACTAACAGTTAAGGGAAATGAGCGGGAGATAAGAAAGGCCTTCAAGGTGGCGGGACTTAGTTCTCTTGCGGGTACGCAGGGACTCGTGACTCTTGATGCATTTGCCCCCTCCCTTGAGCTCAGGCAGGTCATCTCCTACGCCAATACTGCAGGTACCATGGAGTTGATCCTCTCCTCTACCCAAGTAATGGATGATCCAAGAGACCTTATATCCCGATATCAAAAGATTCAAGCTGCTGCCGTCTTCAGAATTAATCAGAGGAAAACTTCCCAGTGACTTTCCCTAAGTTGAGGACGATCTAAGAGACCTTGCATCTTCTTATTAAAAGATTCAGGCCAGCGGTGAAATCCTCCGCAGTTTGCCACCCGTTTGCTGCACACGCATGCGCGGTGCACGCCAAACGCATGTGGCATGTACACATGCACATGGAAAAATAAGGCTTAAGAAGGTAAGTAGAACAGTGGGGGGGACAGCTGTGCGGCGTGATTTAGATTCAGTAGATAGCAGGATTTTCAGCTTACTAGCGAATATAAATCGTGCGGCACAGCTGATTGTCGGAAATAACAGTTCAGACGAACTGGTAGCATTTTTTTTTTACTACCGGTTCACGCGAACCGGTGCAAACCAGTAGCATTTCACCCGATTCAGGTTCTGATGATGTACATACAGATGGTTCCACTCAAAGGGTTAAATGCCTTTTTTGAAAATGCTCACGGACTAAATTAGCTTCTGCATCATGCGAAGACATGACTGTTAGATACTTTTTTTTCCCCTTCAATAAATGAAGCATTCTACGGACCGCGGCCCCCTCTACACCTCCATCCTGCCCAATTATTCTCTTGCAAATGTTAAATGCATTTTGCCAAAAAACCTCCTGCTCCCTTTTTCCCGGAGAATAATACTTACTCCCGCTGTGACGCTGGCATGGCATATTTTAAATAGAAACAGAAACAATTAAGAAAATAGTTAATTGCTTGGAGAAAGAGAAGGGGAGGAAGGGGGGGGAAGAAAAAACACCAGCCAAGGAGAGAAGCAAACCATCAGACTCCTGGAGTGTGTGCAAGTTAGCTCCCTCCCTCTCCCTCCCTCCCTCTCCCTCCCCCTCCCAAAACCTACTCCAAAGCAACAACAAACAATGTCTTTGGTTTTGACAAGACTCCCCCTCCCATCTGTTTGTTTTCATTAATTTTAATCAATTTTTAAAAGAACACAAATAATACAGCCAAGCAGCCCCGCAGTAAATTTCCAATTTTCTAAAAATGGCTCTGCTGGAGAAATTGAACATTCTCGTCTCCAACCCAGGCAGGATAATGTGAATAATTTGGGCCTGATCTCAGTTGGGTGTTGGAAGGAGGCGGGGGGTGAGCGGGCGAGCGTGTCCGTGTGTGTCCGTGTGATAGCAGCAATAGAGAAAGGTTTGATCCGGCGCTAACTGCACAAACAGGCTGCTGTGATGTTTCGCGACCGACATTGAAAATTGGATAGAAGGACAATTTGCGATAAATAATTTAAAAAAAAGAAAAAAAAGATCAGATATACCCTTGTTGCTCGCAGTTCCTTCCTGGGACCAATGCAAAAAAAAAATCAGAAAACCCAGAACGGCAAGAGTTGGAAAGAACGTTGGGTTGACCAGGAATCTGGAGAAAGCTTAGATGGCGTATACAGTACATGTGGATGGCCCCAGGAAAAGGAATATTGGATGGAAACTGATCAAGGAGAGAGCCAACCTAGAAATAAGGAGAAATTTTCTGACAGTGAGAACCGTCAACCCATGGAACAGAAGTCGCCTTCAGAAGTTGCAGGAGCTTCATCCCTCTGGACTGCCATCTGTCAGAAATGGTGTAGGGCCGTGATGGTGAACCTATGACATGCGTGCCACAAGTGGCATGTGGAGCCATATCCGTGGGCACGCGAGTGTTGCCCTAGCTCAGATCCAGCGCGCATGTGCGCGTGGGACGGCACCTTGCTGTGGGTAACATTGAGCTGGCCACACCACCACCAAGCCATGTCCACCAAGCCACACCCACAGAAGCAGCAGAAAAGGTGGGCAGGGCGAGGCGAGTGGCGAGCGGGTGGGCAAGGGCGGGGCCAGTCAGAGGTGGCATTTGCCTTTCTTCTCGTCTTTCTCCTTCCTTTACTCCTTCTCTTCTCTCCCCCCTCCTCTCCTCTCCTCTTTCCATTCTTCCCTTCTTCTCTTCTCTTCTCTTCTCTTCTCTTCTCTTCTCTTCTCTTCTCTTCTTCTCTTCCACTCCCTTCCCTTATTCTCTTCTCTTCTCTTCTCTTCTCTTCTCTTCTCTTCTCTTCTCTTCTCTTCTCTTCTCTTTTCTTCTCTTCTCTTCCCTTCCCTTCCCTTCCCTTCCCTTCCCTCCTCTCCTCTCCTGTCCTCTATCTCCCCTCCAAATACCCTCAGAGGGGTGGGCATGAGCGCCCTTGAATTTGGGCACCCAGTTGTGCCCTCATCCCTCCATCTGAAACATCTTAGCTTCCAACCAAATTCTGAGAGAAGACATCAGATGGGAAATTCTCCCCGGGGTCTTTCTTTGAGTGGGAAGAAATGGAGGGGGGTGGGGAAACGATGGAAAATTAGGAAGAAAGAAAGAAAGTATTTCTTCGGCCTACTTAGCTTCGCCCACTTCCAGTCAATCCCGTGGGAATGACACATCGAGGGAACATTGCTCAGTAGCATTTTCTTCTGCAGTGATTCAATTTTGGAAGTGCCAACTCATCATCAAAATGCATTAAAATTACTCTGAGAATGAGAGAGAAAGAGGGGAGGGAGGGGAGGGAAAGGGAAATGATAGAGAAGGGAAAGGAAGGGAAGGGAAGGGAGGAGAGGAGAGGAGAAGAGAGAAGAAAAGAGAAAGGAGAGGAGAGGAGAGGAGAGGAGAGGAGAGGAGAGGAGAGGAGAGGAGAGGAGAGGAGAGAAGAGAAGAGAAGAGAAGAGAAGAGAAGAGAAGAGAAGAGAAGAGAAGAGAAGAGAAGAGAAGAGAAGAATCTCCTGAATTTTCAGGAAATGTGGAGTTTTTAAGCTCAGAAATCACTGATCATGACACGCTGGTTTCAAATTCACTCGGGAAGCCTAAGACCGAGATATGCAGAGCAGAGAAAGAGGAGGTGAGATAACAATTCAACAACATTGCGTGTACTCAACCCACTGTACCAGAAAGCTTTTCCTTAATGTTGCATTTTGACATTTTAGAAGACATTTCCCCCCCACACACCCCTTAAAAATGTAATTAGCATTTCAGAACTGAAATTACACCACCTTCCTCCACTCTTCTCCAACTGGCATATTTAAAATGTTAACGTTTTGATCTGAATGTGTGGTTTTTTTTAATAAATATATACATATCTATTTCACACAACCTACATCAAATTAGTCATCTCCTTAGCCGGAGCAGTTTTCACCCCCATCTGCCACCTACATGAGGTTGAATTCCAAAAAATAAAAAAAGAAAAAAGAAAGAGAGAGTGAGAATGTGAGAGAGAGAGATTAAGCTTTTGATGTGGGTTTTGCTCTGAAACTGAACAATCAAAATATTGTCATAGTTGTAAAGAACAAAGTAAAGATAACAAAGTTAGGATAAGCAGTATCACTATACAGAGAAGCTGAATTTGTATAATAAGTTTAACGGGGTTACTGGATAGAACTGTTTTTCTGAGATTTTGAACAATTAGTTGCGTCAGCAGAAGTTTTCTACAATATAATCCCAAACGACAAAACTACCTTTAAGATTGGATGAATTGGGTCTAGAAAACGAGAAAAATAGAAAAGAAATTTTGATTAATAAATTGAATAAAAATCGAGTTGTATACATTCGGAAATTAAGATTTGTGGCGATAAAATTGTAAGGTAAATGTATAGATTAACAGATTAGACTGTTTTTGTGTTTAATGTTGATGTTAAAAGGAGCAATGGAGAAAAATTTAGGCAGAGCGGTGTTGAATTTTGATTTATAATTGAATTTATAATTGAAAATAAAAATGAGCATTGCTTTAGTAGGAAATTAAGATGTATGATGAGATAATAGAAAGATTTAAATTAAGATGTTGGAAAATATCTGTCTTCATTTATCAAACTAGTATAACCATTTGTGACCGGACCAAGACTTTGTTCTTGGGGGGGAAAAAAAATGTTTATGTTTGAAAAAATAAAAAAAAAATTACAAAAAAAAAAAACAAAGCACCCTACCTTTAAGATGTATAAAATGTGACCCAGTTTACACTCTGTTCATAAAATATGTATGATGAAAGAATTTTTTTTAAATAAAACTTATTTTTTTTTAAAAAAAAAACTACCTCTAAGCAAAGTTAAAAATGACCAGACTTTACCATTTGGGGTAAATGCATCTGCTGAGTTCCTAACTCATCATCTTCTTTTAACAACCCCATAATCCCTTGCGGAGTGGAGTCTTGGCAACTGAATGGAGCTGAGTGTTTACTGGCCGGATGCCTTTCCAGGTCGCCAATGCAGAGTTCTATTAAGCAGATATAGTCTCAATGTGCCCCAGAGAGAGAAATATCTGCCTCTACCTAGGATCGAACACACAGCCTCCTGATGGTGAGGCGAGAGCTCCACCTCTAGGCCACCGCACCACTCAGTTTCACTGCATAATCATCTTCTTTTAACAACCCCATAATCCCTTGTGGGGTGGAGTCTGGGCAACTGAATGGAGCTGAGTGTTTATTGGCCGGATGCCCTTCCAGGTCGCCAATGCAGAGTTCTATTCAGCAGATATAATCTCAACGTCCCCCAGAAAGAGAAATATCTGCCTCTACCTAGGATCGAACTCAACAGCCTCCTGATGGTGAGGCGAGAGCTCCACCTCTAGGCCACCGCACCACTCCTCCAGCTGAGTTCTTTACGAACCTAATTTATATTATGTTGTGAAAATCCAGACAATTAGAAATTCATAACTTCTAATATCGGGGCAATACAGCATGTCCATCAAAGAAATTACTGAAGCAACATCTGTCTATCCAACATTTATATGTTGGCCAAGCCTTTCTTGGAGCATCTGGCTGAGTTCTGAATTCATTTCCTGCTAAATGTTAGGATGCTTGTTTGATTTGGACTCTCTGTCTCAAGTGAATCCAGACATTATCATTCATAATTGCACATAAATGGTCGTTCATTATTAATGGCAGCAGCGTCACTGCTCAGATCAACCATCAGTTCCATCCCTGCAGACCTTCCAAAACTTGCTAATGTTTTGTGGGGTTTTTTGGACATGATTAAACAGGAAGCCATTAAATAATATTTAAGTATTACACAACAGGGGTCATCCTTACATAATCAGGGTCTCATTAAAACCGGGGGAAAAAAATTTCAATTCAAATTTGATTGGAACTTAAATTAATGTAACTCAAGTGTGGCACTCTGGCAATTTTGTGTTTCAATCTGTCTGGATGATTTTTTATTTATTTTTTTATTCTGCTAACCTAAGATCCAATTGTAAGTTGGCTTGAAAGAGGTTTCACATTATGGGTTATGATTCATAAACCTAACCCATTGTGGCTTAGTGTGACCAATTAAAGCAACCCTGGCTTGCTGAGATGTGTGATTTCTTCATTTATTTTTGGATCATGCTCAGTTGGCCTTCCTGTTACCATGTTGTTTTAGAACATAGAATGTAGAGCGATAGAGTCGGAAGGGACCTCAGAGGTCTTCTAGTCCAGCCCCCTGTTCGAGCAGGAGACCCTATATTATTTCAGACAAATGGTTATCCAGTCTCTTCTTGAAAGCCTTCAGTGATGGAGCACCTCACAACTTTTGAAGGCAAGTTATTCCATTGGTTGACTGCTCTCACTGTTAGGAAATTTCTCCTTAGTTCTAGGTTGCTTCTCTCCTTGGTTAGTTTCCAACCATTGTGTTGTGACTTGTCGGCCGCCAGCCTCTCAAACAGCCAAATCAGAGGAGAAGGAGGTATGGAAGTCAGGGTCAGCATCAAGGCAACATGAGAGCTCCAAGGGGAAAGAGGGAGTGGAGCTAACAGAGATAGAGACAGAGGGCTGTCCATCATCCCTGTCAACTTGCAAAGCTTTCAAGTTGCCATGAGCAGGAGGGAGGGAGAACTGAAGTGAATTCCATACATTCTTTCTGACCGCAATCAGAAGGAGGGTGTTAGGTTTCACAGCCAGCCAAAGTGGTTAATTGGAGAATGTGATTTATGACAGGACCAGACAGGGGGGGAGAGACAGGGTCATAGGGGAACGTAAATCTACGTAGGATCAGTCCTAACTGCATCAGAGTATTGCTGGAATGTTGCTCCTAATCAAATGACTATATTTCATTTGAAGTTTGGATCATGGCTCATGAATTAATTAAGGCATCTTTCAGAAACTTGACAATCCCTCAGATGGAGAGTCAACAGTTCCCAGGTCTGGAAATGGCTGATGAGGAAGAGGAGGAACAGCTGGGTCCAGAGCCCGACGCATAGATGTGCAGAAGGCAGAGGAGAGGAGAGCAGTGGAAATCTATGAGCCAGTCCTTGGGACGGAAGGGCCACCGCTGCTAGAGAAGCCCCACCCTCGCTTTGGGGATAAAGGGCAGGGGGCGTAGATGAATAGATGTGGCAGACAACTATTCATCTTCCGGATGGACGGACTTGTTAGCCTGCAGTGAGAGAGAAACTTTTTGCCAGGGCTGCCAGAATTCCTAATTAAAGGAATCTTTTGACTTCGCTTCAGAGAGTTTGTCATGTTTGGGGAACATTGCTTTTTGTCCTGCCTTCAGGTGCTTTGGAGAATAGGTTGACTCCCTCATCTTTGTAGGAGCCCCTCAAATATTGGAATGGTGTATTGTGTCCCCTCTAGTCCTTCTTTTCATTAGACTAGACATACCCCATTCCTGTAACTGTTTTAACCTCCAGCCCCTAATCCTCTTTTTTTTTTTTTAATTTGATTTATATGCCGCCCTTCTCCAGAGACTCAGGGCGGCTTACAGTGCGTTAAGCAATAGCCTTCATACTTTTGTATATTTATACAAAGTCAGCTTATTGCCCCCACAAACTGGGTCCTCAATTTACCTACCTTAGAAAGGATGGAAGGCTGAGTCGACTTTGAGCCTGGGGAGATTCGAACTTGCAGTAATTGCAGGCAGCTGAATGTTAATAACAGGCTATTAGTCTGCTGCGCCACTAGGCTCTTTGGTGATCTTCTCTGCACTCTTTCCAGAATAACTCCGTCACGAAACCAGCCTTTTAATGACCGTTTTAGAGAGACAAAGGTGTGATCATTTCAGCAGTCCAAAACGTGACTCATGGTATTTTTAATCCGTTACCTATGACATATCTCCGCTGAGTAAAGGGTTAGTTTCTAGCAGGTACCTGCGAGAGAAGGGGGAAAGTAGAACTGTTAATTTATTCTCTGATCTTCTTATGTTCAAATCTCTTCCAAATTTACTCGAAGCACTAATCACGATGGTAAAGCTTAAGCATTTTAGACAAGCAAGGGCAAGAAGAATTTGATGCTTGGGAAAAGAAATAATCAAAACAAGTCACTGGGGGAAAAGAATCCTGTTTTTCTTTTTCTTTCAAGATCCTAAAATCATAGCAAGCCATTTAATATCTGCAGTTGTCTTCTCTGGTTCTTGTTCACAGCAAAGCCAGGGGTGGGATTCAGCCGATTTGGTCCAGTTCAGGCGAACCAGATGCTAATTTTACATCTGGTTCGCTGAACTGGTAGTTGCAAAGACTGGCCCCTCCCCTCCCAGGAGTCTCCACGCGGCCCATTTCGGATGCCAGGTAAGTGTAGCGCACGCAGAGAGTCTCTGGGAGGGCAAAATAATGGGCCTCCTGGAAGTTCCAGAAGTCTGGAAAAGGGCCCGTTTCTGGCTCCAGAGGGCCCCTGGAGCCTGGGGAGGCCATTTTCGTCCTCACGGAGGCTCGAGGAAAGCCTCCGGAGCCTGGGGAGGGTCAAAACACCCCCCTGCCATGGTGCAGGAGGCCGAGTAGGCCACACCCACCCAGCAGCTGGGCAGAGAACTGGTTGCTAATATTTTTTAACCCCACCTCTGAGCCCAGCCGTCTATTGGCTATTCTTCAAGTTAACTGCAATGAGGATTACCAGACAGCTGATATCGGTTTATTATCATGCCAACCTTGCAAAAATGTCAGAAAGGTTTAATTAATTAATTTGTATGTGAAAAGGAAGACAACGACGGAATCCAGAAATCCCGAAACGGCAGCTCAGTGATAAAAACCCCCTTTTTGTATTTGGTATTCCTTTCTGCAAACAGCAGTGTTGTTTTGCAAAAGTCACACTTATTACAAATGTCACGGGGTCTATTAATGCTTTCGGAGCACTCCAGACCCAAAGCGCTGCTGGAAGAGCGAAATCAGAGGGAATCTGAATAACTCGACAAGATTAGAAACAATCTTTTTTCCACAAAATTAAATCAGATTCAAATGTTTGTGGATGTGACATGAGGATTTACACAGGCTTTAAATAGAGCTATCTTACAGGGAATAAAGTAGATTGGACCACAGTTCCATCTACCCATTATGAGGCTGAGGAACTAAATTAGAATTTTATTTTATTTTTATTTTTTATATAAAAAAGGCGGATATGTGAATCAGGCAAAACTTTGATTGAAGCATCCATTTTGGATGACGACTGAAAAAACAATCTGATCTCCAAATCATGGGATTTGGCTATCTTTTATTTCCAAACTCGGCTGTTTATCTGGGTTGCACCAAGCGATGCCTTTCAGGACAGAAAATTGGAGAGAAATTCAAAAGAATGCTGGTTTATTTATTTATTTTTATTTTATTAATTTAATTTGTAAACCGCCCTTCTCCCAGAAGGGACTCAGGACGGTTTGCAGTCGTTCAGCTTGTAATTGTTTCCATTTGCCTTCTAAAAATATTTTAAACACCTCTTCCAGAGCCTCAATGTTTTTTTTTTAATGTATTTGCAAGTTAATACTCTAATATAGTTACAGTATCTGTTCACTGAAGCTCTGCCACCGTTACAAAGTTTTTAAATCCCTCACCGAAATTAGTTACTGTTTCTTCTTCGTCTCTTCTTTATGGTCTCCGCACCACCTCCGTTTCTTTTTTTTCTTTCTTTTTTTTAAATAAATCCAACACTTGGATGTGTATTCCTTTCCCCAAATGAATAATCTTTTGTCTATTTCCCAATTTCTGTCTGTTAAATCTATAACTATGTGTTTTATTTCCAATCCACACCTCTCCTCAAAATCGCCTCAGCTCCGTTTGCCTGTCAGTTTCGCCCCCTCACACTTCAATTAGCCTCGTTAACTCCCTCCATTTTCTTCTTAACAATTCTGCTTTTCCAATCAGTTTGAAGTTTCTGTTTTTAGTTATGTATCCGTTGTTTTAAATATTTAAAATGTTTCAGAATAAGAGTAATTAGTTATTACTCTTATTAGATATTAAGAATTATTATGTATGGGTAGTCCTGTAGGAAAGTGGGTGGAGATAGGCTAGTTTATTGATTGTTTAGTTGAAGAAAAGGGATGTTATGTTTAGACATGAATATATGTAAAAGATTGGAGTTAAGAGATATATCTATGGGGGGGTGGAGGAAATGGGCAGACTGTGAGTTGAATAAATGTTAAATTAGGATTTATTATATAGTTTTAGAGTGGAAGGTTGCTTTGAAATTTATTTATTTATTTTATTTTTATTTATTTTAAATTTATATACCGCCCTTCTCCCTGAGGACTCAGGGCGGTGGACAGCCAGAATTAAAAAAACATGAAATACAAATATTAAAATATTTGTATTTCGTATTTGTTTTTTAAAATATTAAATATTTAATATTTAAATATTAAAAAACAATTAAAATATATAAAATATATATAAATTTAGCCCAAAATTAAAAATACAAACCAATTAAAACATTTAAAATTTCTTCTTAAGCCAGCCCGGCTTGCTGGAAAAAGTGGGTTTTAAGGGCACGACGGAAGGCGCCAAGGTCTTGGATTCTCCTTATCTCTGGGGGCAACTGATTCCGGAGGATAGGTGCCCCCACAGAGAAGGCCCTCCCCCTGGGGGTCACCAGCCTGCATTGATTGGCTGATGGCACCCTGAGGAGGCCCTCTCTGTGGGAGCGCGCGGGATGATGGGAGGTCGTCGGTAGCGGCAGGCGGTCTCGAAGATAGCTAGGCCCGATGCCATGGAGCGCTTTAAAGGTGATAACCAGCACCTTGAAGCGCACCCGGAAGACCACCGGGAGCCAGTGCAGCTCGCGCAGGAGCGGTGTTACATGGGAGCGAAATGTCATATTAATATACAAAAAAAGATTTGATTTAAGAGATATATGTATGGGGGAGGAGAAAAAGAGTAGATTATGAATAGAAATTGCTAAACTGGGGGATATAATATTATTATGCTAAATTAGGAGTTGTTATATAATGTCATAGTAGAATGTTATTTTGAAATGTATAGTATAAGGGGGATATGATAATATTATTAGAAAGAAAGGGTCAGCATATGGGGGATGGAGCAAGGGGATGGTAAAGTATTATATAATCTGTTATGAATTTGGGTTTTACTTTGAAGAAGCCACAGGGGGAGGGGGGTTAGGGAAGAGGGGGAAAAAAAGGGGGGAATTTTGTATTTGAAAAACTTTTTTAATAAAAAAAAAAGAGTAATTAGTTATTCTTATTGATGCTGTTTGCTCAATCCTCGCTTCCCTTTTTTTAAAGCAACTGTCAGCTTTCTGGCCAACCGACAAGAGGTTGGTTTTTTTCCGGGCTGAATTAAGGGACTTTCCTTGAACCTTCGGGGCAATTTTTGATACCCCCGAGGTCCTCAGGATTTTCCCTCTTATCTATTGACCTCTTCATGGTCAATAGAGCTAAAAAATTCAGCTTTCAGACCGAAAATTGGGACCTAGGAATGGAGCGCTGTTCCCTCGGTTCCTATCACACTGACGTCACCAACGCCTGTAAAGACACAAAACCAAGTATATATATTTTTTAAAAAAAAGAATGCTGGTTTGACCATCTGACCAACATGTAGATTCTTCGTATAATCCAATATTACTCTGGGCCATTATGTGAGAAAGGGAAGCCTTATTGTAGAGTCTTGTTGGATAGCTGGGGATCATTTTAGAATAGAGTAGAGTGGAGTGGAGTGGAGTGGAACGGAACGGAACGGAACGGAACGGAACAGAACAGAACAGAATAGAATAGAATAACAGAGTTGGAAGAGACCTTGGAGGTCTTCTAGTCCAACCCCCTGCCTAGGCAGGAAATTCCTACACCACTTCAGACAAATGGTTATCCAACATCTTCTTAAAAACTTCCAGTGTTGGAGCATTCACAGCTTCTGGAGGCAAGTTGTTCCACTGGTTAATTGTTCTCACTGTTAGGAAATTTCTCTTTAGTTCTAAGCTGCTTCTCTCCTTGATTAGTTTCCACCCATTGCTTCTTGTCCTGCCCTCAAGTGCTTTGGAGAATAGCTTGATATTTTCTTGAGGACAGGTCATGCTCTCAAAAAAAATCTTTTCCAAAAATGGTCAACCCCCCCCCCCATCATTTATTGTTTGCAATTCTTCAACCCCATCTAATATCCACCTGGTTCATGTTTCCTCCTTTCCTTCTTAAAACAGGGTTAGAACAGGAGGAGAATTCCTAATGCAAAAAGTTGGTCAACCATCAACACCCAAACAGTGTCTCGTGAAGTGAAAGTCATCTGAACAACAAAAGTGCCATTTAAACAAAAGTCCCATTTGCAATTTAGACACAGTGGAGTCTATCTACTGTAGCTTTCTTCCAGGAGAGTGTTTCATCAGTCATGGACACCCCTCAGAAAGCTCTGCATGCCATTCCATATGGCAAATATAAGGTAAAGGTAAAGGTTCCCCTCGTACATATGTGCTAGCCATTCCCGACTCTAGGGGAGCAGTACTCATCTCCGTTTCAAAGCCAAAGAGCCAGCGTTCATTTAAGCTCACACCGACTGCTTCAGTGACTCCATCCAGCCCCCTCGTTCTCTGCCGTCCCCTTCTTTTGCCCTCAATCTTTCCCAGCATGAGGCTCTTCTCCAGGGAGTCCTTCCTTTTCATTAGGTGGCCAAAGTATTTGAGTTTCATCTTCAGGATCTGGCCTTCTAAAGACCAGTCCTCTAGGACTGATTTGTTTGTTCACCTGGCAGTCCAAGGGACTCGCAGGAGTCTTCTCCAGCACCAAAATGCTCTGTAATCACCAGCCATTTTTGCTGCACTTCCAATCTTAATCATGGAAGCAGCCTTTATTGCTTCCAAATCATCTGGTTTGGAGGTTGCCTGGAGGGGCTGTTGAACGTCTTAGAGGAAAGAAGGAGAGGTGGGACTTCGAGACTTTTACTGGTGCCGCTCTCAAGATGTCTTCCCCGGGGAATCCCAATTACCTCTCAATCTAAAAAGTGTAAATGCCTCTCTTCAAACTCCACTCAATTCTGCAAATGAACTCATCAGCCAAGGAGAAGCAGGTCCTATTAACAAGAACCCGAAAGGGGATAGAAAGGGCAGCCCCAGGAGCTGGAAGCAAAGATAATTACAATCCTTGGTTGTATAAACAGAGGCATAGAGTCAAAATCACGGGAAGTATCAGTACCATTTTATCAAGTCTTAGTAAGACCCACACCTGAAATTCTGCATCCAGTTTTGGTCACCACACTACAAAAAAAGACATTGAGACTTGTGCAGAGAAGAGCAACTCAGATTGATTAAAGGCCTGGAGACTAAAACGTATGAAGAACGGTTACAGGATTTGGGTTTGGCTAGTCTAAAGGTGGCTCAGGGGCTAAGACGCCGAGCTTGTCAATCGAAAGGTCGGCGGTTTGGCGGTTCGAATCCCTAGCGCCGCGTAACGGGGTGAGCTCCCGTGACTTGTCCCAGCTTCTGCCAACCTAGCCGTTCGAAAGCACATTAAAAAAATGCAAGTAGAAAAATAGGAACCACCTTTGGTGGGAAGGTAACAGCGTTCTGTGCGCCTTTGGCATTGAGTCATGCCGGCCACATGACCACGGAGACGTCTTCGGACAGCGCTGGCTCTTCGGCTTTGAAACGGAGATGAGCACCGCCCCCTAGAGTCGGGAACGACTAGCACATATGTGCGAGGGGAACCTTTACCTTTAGTTTGAAGAAAAGAAGGATTAGGGGTGATGTGATAGCAGTATCCCAGTATTTGAGAGGTTGCTACGAAGAGGAGGGGGTCAACTTATTCTCTGAAGCACCTGAAGCTAGGGCAAGAAGCAATGGATGGAAACTCATCAAGGAAAGAAGCATCCTGGAATTAAGGGGGAAAAAAACTTGCTAACAGGGAGGACAATTAAGGAATGGAACAGCTTCTCTTCAGAAGTTGTGGGTTCTCCATCACTGGAGGCTTTTAAGAAGAGTCTGGACAGTCACTTGTCTGGAATGGTATAGGGTCTCCTGCTTGAGCAGGGGGCTGGACTAGAAGACTTCTAAGGTCCCTTCCAGCTCGATTCAGGAAGAAAAGGGTTCCTCCTTGGTCCATTCTGTGGACCCTCTTCTTCTTCTGGATTAAGAATAACCAAGGGACCTTCCAATGTCAGGCCAATCAGAACAAGCTGGCTCCTTGAGAGAAATGGGACAGGAGAATTAGAAGTTGGAGATGTAAGCAGGGTGGAAAGAGTGAGGCTGCTGACAAGCAAAGTCTTGGCTTCACGCTGTGTTGAGGTGCCAAGTTTCTCGCTACATTAGGAGGGACGAGTTGAAGCATGGCACAGGATTTACTCAGGACGCTTGGGGGAAAGAAGAGCTGTACATTTTCTTGGAGACAATCTCCAGCCAGAGGACATTTGCATCACTCTCGGTGCAGCTATTTCTGTAGATAGAAGCACACACATCAATGAACGGTGAGCCCATTTCCATTTTTTTTCCCATGGGGAAAAAAAAAAAAGCTCAATGGTATCGTGTCGCTTAAAAGAGGGGTTCGCTTTCACGGAGAAATACATTTCCAGCCCTTCTGGTTCAGAAAGAAAGAGAGAGAGAGAGGGAGGGAGGGAGGGAGGGAGGGAGGGAGGGGGGAAGGGAAGAAGGAAGGAAGGAAGGAAGGAAGGAAGGAAGGAAGAAAGAAAGAAAGAAAGAAAGAAAGAAAGAAGAAAGGAGGGAGGGAGGGAGGGAAGGAGGGGAGAAAGAAAGGAAGGAAGGAAGGAGGAAAGGAGGAAGAGAGGGAGGAAGGGAGGAAGGACGGAAGGAAGGATGGAAGGAAGGAGGGAGGGATAGAGTGAGGAAGGGAAAAATAAAGAAAGGAAGAAAGAAAGAAAGGGAAAAGAAGGGAAGGAGGAAGAGAGGGAGAAAGAAAGAAAAGAAAGGAGGGAGGGAGGGAGGGAAGGGAAGAAGGAAGGATGGAAAGAAGGAAGAAAGAAAGAAGAAGGAGGGAGGGAAGGAAGGAGGGAGGAAGAGAAAGGAAGGAAGGAAGAAGGGAAGAAGGAAGGAGGAAGAGAGGGAGGAAGGAAGGAAGGAGGGAGAGAGTGAGGAAGGGAAAAAGAAAGGAAGGGAGGAAGAAAGAAAGAAAGGGAAAAGAAGGGAAGGAGGGAGAGAGGGAAGAAAGAAAGAAAGAAAGAAAGAAAGAAAGAAAGAAAGAAAGAAAGAAAATAAGTTTGTATAGGATCATTGCTTAAATTAAAGATGGTCAAGACTAGCTCTTCAGGGTCTCATCCAGATGTCAGTCCCCCACCCTCCCTTTGACCTATTTTGGGGGGGAAAGGGGGTCCTGTATCAAATCCCCAAAATATATCTGTATGGAAAATGTGGGTTCTGCTACTCTGCCTTTCACAACAGAGGACGGTTTCAGCCCTCCTAGTCCAGAAGTCCACCCTTCTGTTGGTTCTTAAAAAGCCACTGTTTTCCTGCACAAAAGGACCGTCCCGCTCTTGTCTTCATTTTGCAACCGTAATCCTGTTCAGATCCAAACCGAGTCATGGGGTACCTTTAAAACTTAAGCCTTGCTGATTTATGGCCTAACATGAACACATCCTCTCTTTTTGAACCTTATTTTGCAAAGGCTAACTCTGCCATCATAAGGGATAGGAACTTAATTATGCTTTTTAAATGATCATTGGAATGCGTAAGCACAAAACATTTTGGAAGGGTAATATATAGACATATGCATGGACGCACACACGCACAAGCATACAAACACAATTCGCACACACATACACACTCTCTCTCTCTCTCTATGGGTTGCCACCAAACAGCTTAGTCCATCGCACTCCTTAGCTGTTCCCACAAACACACACACTTTTGAAATTTAAATTCTGCCCAACCAGAGAGGTTAATATGTTTCACAATGAATTTTGATTGATCAAACGTGATTAGGAGCTGCTGATGAATATGGATGAGGTTTTTGAAAAACAAAAAAATAAAGTTCGGAACACTCCCCTCCTTTTTAAAAAAAATTAATTTGCATCCACGGACCGAGAACTGCAGCTGGTGTGAAAAAGAGTGGAAGCTGGGTAGCGTTAAATAGAGAGAAAGTTGGCCAAGTCAGGAGAGAATCAACGGAAAGCGATCCAGGCTGGCTGCAGAGAAGCTTCCACGATTCTCCACCGAGCTTTGAAGTTTGAAATTGAGGACAAGTTTTTTTTTTCCCCCCTCAAAGTTAAAAATCCTCAGATAATTTTCTCAGCAGGGATAATCGGACCGCCCTGTTTTCAGATGTCACCTGGCTGTGAGAGGGACCTTCACATCCTAGTACAGGGGTCTCCAACCTTTCGGACCTCAGGGACCACTAAATTCATCATTTTAAATCCCGCGGACCACTAATATGTCTGCCTAATGACGGGCTGCGTGGGCGTGGCTAGGTGGTCATGTGACTGGGTGGGCGTGGCCAACTCAATGTCACTCATGTGGAAGGGCGCCTCGCCGGCCTCTACTCGCCCCTCCACTCCCAGCCATTCCTCGCCAGCCCACTCAAGCTCCTTAGGGCCCCAACAGGAAGCAGTTGTTGGAGCTAAGCAGCCACCGCGAGAAAGAATTGGCAAAACAGCTCAGTTCAAATTGGATCTGACCGAGAAGGAGGCTCAGCAGAAGCACCTCACTGAGGACTAGGAGCATAGGCTTTCCAAGCAGAGGGAAGACCTGCAGGAGTGCAAAGCCAGGTGTCAGCACCTGGAGGCTCAGCGGGCTGTTCCAAGCCATGACGCAGTCCCACTGGAACAAGGCCTCCGGAACCTGGGGAGGCTGTTTCCACCTTCCCAGAAGCTCAAGGAAAGCCTCCAGAGCCCGGGGAGGGCAAAAATGCCCCCCTCCACCGCCGCTGTGGTGCAGGAGGCCAACTAAGCCACGCCCACTATGGCCACGCCCACCCAGCAACTGGGCAGAGAACCCCTTGCTAAAATTTAGCTAAGCCTGATCAAATTCATTCATGCCAGGGTAAATAAGAGCCTTGGTAGTACAGTAGTCTAAAGCACCCTGTTATTAAGACCAGCTGCCTGCAATTACTGCAGGTTCGAATCTCGCCAGGCTCAAGGTTGACTCAGCCTTCCATCCTTTCTAAGGTAGGTAAATTGAGGACCCAGTTTGTGGGGGCAATAAGCTGACTTTGTATAAATATACAAAAGGATGAAGGCTATTGCTTAACGCCTTGTAAGCCGCCCTGAGTCTCCAGAGAAGGGCGGCATATAAATCAATTTTTTTTAAAAAAAAAATGCCACCAACTCTCTAGAAACAGCCTTTAACTTTCACTTGGAGAAGAAAAAAATAATAAACATCATCCTTTTCTGGCATTAATAAATACAATTTGGCTCCAGATTATATTTATTTATCACATCTGTGTGTGTGTGTTTGTCCCGGGAGGCTGTTCTCCAAAGACACATGGGTGTCAAATTGGATATTTCCAAGCCTCTGCATCTCAAAGGAGACAAGTTTCCAAAACAGAGATTAAAGTCATAAAGCAACATTTAAAACCGAAAGTGATTGTGTTACTTACGTGGTATTATGCTGATTATCGTAATCGCTGTACTAAATAGGCAGTTTTAATGTCTGATCACATTATGCTCCCTTCCATGCCAAATGCTGTTTGATGTCCTCGTAACGTTCCCTATGAGTCTGGGTGCATTATATAGTATATGCAGGCAGAGACAGAATATTAAACCTGGATCTGGGTTTAAACATGGCTGAGCATGGAGCAGGAAACCCTATACTATTTCAGACAAATGGTTATCTCTTTTTACAAACTTCCAGTGTTGGAGCATTCCCAACTTCTGGAGGAAAGTTGTTCCACTGGTTAATTGTTCTCACTGTCAGAAAATTTCTCCTTAGTTCTAGGTTGCTTCTCTCCTTGATGAGTTTCTATCCATTGCTTCTTGTCCTGCCCTCAGGTGCTTTGGGGAATAGGTTGACCCCCTCTTCTTTGTGGGAACCCCTGAGATATCGGAACACTGCTATCATGTCACCCCTAGAAGTCTAGTCTAGTCTAGTCTAGTCTAGTCTAGTCTAGTCTAGTCTAGTCTAGTCTAGTCTAGTCTAGTCTAGTCTAGTCCAGTCCAGTCCAGTCCAGTCCAGTCTAGTCTTCTTCCTGCATGGAAGTGTTTTGTAGTTTCTGGAAATTCAAGCTAGAATACCTCTGTTCTTCTGTTGTATCAGCTTCAACCAAGATCCAGGAACCGTCTGGTAGCAGTGAATGACCTCCTGTCTTTCATTTCTCTCTTTAGATCTTGACCCAGTGCCAACCAGGGGTGAAATCCAGCAGGTTCTGACAGGTTCTGGAGAACCAGTAGCGGAAAGTTTGAGTAGTTCGGAGAACTGGCAAATACCATCTCTGGCTGGCCCCAGAATGGGGTGGGAATGGAGATTTTGCAGTATCCTTCCCCTGGAGTGGGGTGGGAATGGAGATTTTGCAGTATCCTTCCCCTGCCATGCCCACCAAGCCATGCTCACCAAGCCACACCATGCCCACCAAACCACACCCACAGAACTGGTAGTAAAAAAAATCGAATTTCACCACTGGTGCCAACGTGTATCTGTTTGGTAAGGAAAACATGAGTCTGACTGATGGAAGGATTTTGAGTCCAACAAAGGAAGAAAGAAAAGATAACAACGAATAGGACATTTATTTTATTTATTTTTATTTTATTTTTATTAGATTTATATGCCGCCCTTCTCCGGAGACTCAGGGCGGCTTACAATGCGTTAAGCAATAGCCTAATCTGTTTATCCAATCTGTTTTTGATCTTCTGAGCAGTTGATGGCCATCCGTTGAGGTTCTTCATCTGGGAATAGGTACCAATGTTTGAGATTTTTGGAAAATAGTTGACTGATGATGCCGGATAAATCCTGAGGTCAGACCAGATTTATGATTTGAGAGACGCCTCTGAATCATTTCCTACTTGAGACTGTTATTAGATCAGTCAGTCGGTCTTCTCCTAATCAAGCGATGACTCTCCAAGAAGAAGAAAATAGGATCTTATGCATGGATGATTTAGCCAAGGTTAAAATATTCATAAAGTAAATCAATCTGAACTCCTTGGGGAGCCTGCTGAAGTATCCACCTCATTTGAAGAACGGATTGTGTTGATGTAAACCGGGTTTTAGTCAGGTTTCTTTTTCTTTTTCTACCGTCTCTCACTTTTAATTTGTTTCTCTTGTTCTTCGGCGCTTTGCATAATGTTGTGTATCCCAGAAGGGAATAGGACGGCCGGTATGAATAAATGCATACGTGTAATAGCTTTTCAACTTCTGTTTTCGTTCGACGGTAAATATTTGCAGTTCAAATTTTCTTTTTCTTTTTTTCCAGGAGGGAGGGAAAAGAAATAATTTTACAAAAAGGTTGGAAACTCAACCTGCCACGCCCTCTCCTCCTGCTTCACTGTGTATTGTTAAATGCTTGCTTGAAAATATTCAGCGCATGTAAAATGTAAGATTGAGGGGTCTGAAAATTGACTCCAAAGTTCAAAGTAGCAGCTTGGTTTGTGATCGGAAAATGCGTCTTCCTATTCATCTGTTGGGGGGGGTCGGGGGGGGGATCTACTTACCTCTGCTACTGGTTCTCAATGGAAGCGTGCGCGCAGAAGCTTCTGCACATGCCCAGATCGTTCCTGATGATGTCCGGGCAAGTGGGCTGAGCCTTCCGCTGCTGTTACTACTGGTTCGCAAGAACCGGACTGAACCGGGAGCAACTCACCAATGGGGTGGGGGTCAACCTGTTCCCCAAAATGTCCCAAAGGTGCTTTTTTTCAAGAGGCAACTGGACTTTTTGGTTTTTCTTTGAAGACGTTTTGCTTCTCATCCAAGAAGCTTCTTCAGCTCTGACTGGATGGTGGGGAAGGGAAGGATTTATCTTCCTTGAAGACAGCTGGTCATTTGCATTCTTTTTAGAGAGGCCACTTGGAGGTTTATCTGTGTCCTCTAAAAGGATGCAAATGACCAGCTGTCCGCAAGGAATAAAAATCCTTCCATTCCCCACCATCCGGTCAGAGCTGAAGAAGCTTCTCAGATGAGAAGCGAGACATCTTCAAGGAAAACCCAAGAAATTCCAGTTGTCTCTCGGGAAAAAAAAAACACCTTTGGGTCAAGGATTACCCATATAATTTCCCATTTCTTTCATTCCTATTTTTTTTTTAAAAAAAAAAACTTTCCCAAAGTTGAAGCAATGGGATTGTTTACAACAGGGAGAAAAAAAATAACATTTTGCAGTGGTCTGTCTTGGTTTAAGATGTAGCGAGCTGAAAGTGGATTTTCCAGGGAGTGTTGGTTGTGAGACAAAACTGTGCAAAGTTATGAGAGTTGTCAAACACTAGAAGAGATTACTTGTCTATGGAGATTCTCAGCCATCTAGGTCATGGTTGTCCCCAAAGGTGCTTTTTTCAAGAGGCAACTGGACTTTCTGGTTTTTCTTTGAAGATGTTTTGCTTCACATCCAAGAAGTTTCTTCAGCTCTGACTGGATGGTGGGGAATGAAAGGATTTATACTCCTTGCAGACAGTTGGTCATTTGCATTCTTTTAGAGAGTCTATGAGGCCACTTGGCGGTTTACCTGTGATGATCCTGAGGACACAGATAAACCTCCAAGTGGCCTCAACTCCAAGTGAACTCTCTAAAAGGATGCAAATGACCAGCTGTCTGCAAGGAGTATAAATCCTTCCCTTCCCCACCATCCAGTCAGAGCTGAAGAAGCTTCTTGGACAAGAAGGGAAACGTCTTCAAGGAGAAACAAAAGACACAGATCAACCTCCAAGGGGCCTCAACGACTCTCTAAAAAGGATGCAAATGACCAGCTGTCTGCAAGGAGTATAAATCCTTCCCTTCCCCACCATCCAGTCAGAGCTGAAGAAGCTTCTTGGACAAGAAGGGAAACGTCTTCAAGGAGAAACAAAAGACACAGATCAACCTCCAAGGGGCCTCAACGACTCTCTAAAAAGGATGCAAATGACCAGCTGTCTGCAAGGAGTATAAATCCTTCCATTCCCCACCATCCAGTCAGAGCTGAAGAAGCTTCTTGGACAAGAAGGGAAACGTCTTCAAGGAGAAACAAAAGACACAGATCAACCTCCAAGGGGCCTCAACGACTCTCTAAAAAGGATGCAAATGACCAGCTGTCTGCAAGGAGTATAAATCCTTCCCTTCCCCACCATCCAGTCAGAGCTGAAGAAGCTTCTTGGATGAGAAGCGAAGCATCTTCAAAGACAAAACAAGGAAGTCCAGTTGCCTCTTTTAAAAGCACCTTTGAGACAACCATGACCAGAAGCACTGAGAATCTCCGTAGGCTATTCCCCAAAAGTACCTGAAGGCAGGACAAGAAGCAATGAATGGAAACTAATCAAGGAGAGAAACAATCTGGAAAGAAGAAGAAATTTCCTGACAATGAGAACAATTCATCAGTGGAACGACTTGCCTTCAGAAGTTGTGGGGGCTCCATCACTGGAGGTCTTGAAGAAGAGATTGGACAACCATTTGACTCGGATGGTCAAGGCAAGGCTGTCAAACTCACCGCCTGCGGGCTGGATGCGTCATGCACCGGCTATGCCCACGCCTGTTTAGCAAAGGGGGAAAAAGTTGTGATACATCACATGAAGATGCCATGATGACATCCCTGGTCTAGGGCATCTCCTGCTTCAGCAGTGGGTTGGACTAGAAGATCTCCAAGGTTCCTAGTCTGCAACTCTGTTAATCTGCTGTTCTGTTATCTCAGTCTCTTCTCATTTGAGTCATTATAATGAGACCATCTTGCCTTCCCAACTGTGCTTTCTTCACACGCACAAAGAAAGAAGTTAATGAATTGAGGAGGGGGGGGGAGAAAAAGAGAAGAGGGGGGAGAAAAAAACGGGAAATCAACCAACCGGTTGTACTTGGAAAGCGTTTGCCTCATGTTAAACTTCACACTCGGAGGTCAGCCAGGACGCTGAGAATATGATTTGCTGATTAAAAGCTGGAAGGAAAGCAGAAGGAAGCAGGTGCCGCGGAATTTTTCCTGGAAGAGGAGAGCAGATGAGACAAATTTAGAGAAAGGGCAACACAACCACCGAACTTCAACTACAAATGGCATTTGAGAAGAAGACGGGGAAAGCTGGCATATTGTTCCCTACCGGAAATGTCACGTTCTTCAAATGTTGGAGAATCTGTCTTGCAAAGGATCGTTAGGTGGGCATCTTGAGAAGTGGGAGGGTGGGGTGACAAGTGAGGAGGGGGCTATGCAGTTCTGATGGGTAAGAATAACAGAATGACAAGAGTTGGAAGGGACCTTGGAGGTCTTCTAGTCCAACCCCCTGCTCAGGCAGGAGATCCTGTACCACTTCAGACAAATGGTTGTCCAATCTCTTCTTTAAAACCTCCAGTGATGGAGCACCCACAACTTCTGGAGGCAAGCTATTCTACTGGTTGATGATTCTCACTGTCAGGACATTTCTCCTTAGTTCTAGGTTGCTTCTCTCCTTGGTTAGTTTCCATCCGTTGCTTCTTGTCTTAAGCTAAAACTTAAGGATCATTATTGCATGGCGTTGCACAACACCACTGGTGAGTATAAGATTAAAAGATAGACTCTGCAGAGCTTCAGCTGGTAGATGTAGAAGGTCCTTCAAAGCTGAAGAAGCTTCTCGGATGAGAAGTGAAATGTCTTCAAAGAAAACCAAGAAAGTCCAGTTGCCTCTTAAAAAAGCACCTTTGGGACAACCATGACCTGGATGACTGAGACCCTCCACAGACATTTAGCTATACACTACAGACCTGAAGAAGCTTCTTGGATGAGAAGCGAAACATCTTCAAAGAAGAATAAAGAAGTCCAATTGCCTCTTGCACCTTTAGGACAACTATGACCTGGATGACTGAGAATCTCCATAGACATGGTCCTTCAAAGTGTGCATGAGGGGTTCATTTAGCACCATCTGCAACTCTTTAAAGGAAACATGTCTTCTTCTAGTGTCCTATGGTTGCCTTCTCTAGTTCTAGCTGAACCTTGGAAGGAAATAAGAAAATCTGTATTAGGTGTGAAGAGTTGTACCCTCATCCTTTGGTCTTTGAATCCAAAATGCTGTCCATCTGCCTACGACAGGGGTCAGCAACCTGCGGCTCTGGAGCCGCATGTGCCTCTTTCACCCCTCTGCTGCGGCTCCCTGTCACTCAAAATATGCGTCACAATCACCAATGTGTGACACCCGCCGGCACACGATTTATTGACCTTTTCAACCCCCGGTAGGCCAACCATGGATAAATCCAAGAAAAGAAAAGTTTCAGAAGAAAACAGAACATCTAATTCAACTACATATGCTAGTTTTGTGGCCGCTGAAGAAATAGTCGGGCACGGGAAGGGTTTTGTGGCTCCCGGTGTTTTCTTTTCTGTGGGAAAGGGTCCAAATGGCTCTTTGAGTGTTGAAGGTTGCAGACCCCTGGCCTAGGAGAATCTGTTCTGTCCCCGTACCACACACGCACCCCCACAGACAGCCCAGAGTTAATAAGCCACACGACAAAACTCTTTGAAGATAAATCTGGCAGCAACCCAGTGGCTAGCTGCCAATTCAGACTCTACTCACATAAAACAAAGATTAGACTGCAAGCATTCCGATCAAACAGGGCAGAGTTTCAACAATACAAGGATTAATCCAAATGCAGTCCGAGAAAGCAGGCAAAGTCCAGTAACGCAGAGATCATGGATTATTTCCAGTTTTCGCTTGTCACAAACTGAACCGGCCACCACACCCACATATATACCCTGTCGGGTGTGGTCCAGTGACTCAGCTAATCTCTGGCATGCCTTCCCCTCTGCTGTGCACACTTCTCCCTGCGCCTCTGCTGAGGGTCCAGCCAGCACTTATCTTCTTTGTCGCTGTCCACCTGTGGCTGTGGGGACGTGCTTGGCTCTGAGCCTATCTTTTGGCCTTCCGTGTCCTCCGGAGGCATTGCCAGAGAGGAGGGTCCTGGAGAGGGAGGCCTTGCCAACTCCTCTCCCTCACTCTTAGAGTCTGCATCTGTCGATAGCCCAGGCTCAGGCAACGGAGCCACAACAGAATCATATACGAGTGGCCCGAGCGAAGGACGCGTTTTTCAAAATATGCATTTTGTGATAAGCAAAGCCTTACGAAATCTCACACAAGTCTGTTATTCTGTGACTCATTTATTTCAATTTAAAACAAATTGAAGGAGTCTGGCAACCTTTCTGCAGGAGTTCTAAACAGAGGTTGATCTTGCAAAATGGGATGCTTCTAATGATATGCACAGGAACAAACTCACACTCTCTCTCTCTCACACACACACACAGAGCCCTCTTCCCAACGGGTGTGTGACTTGTAAGAAAAATTGGAGAGCTGGTGGCTCAGGGTTTCCCATGGCACCATGCCGTGTTAGAGGGAGATCGCTGTGCCAGCTTCTTGACTGAGGATGGGGTCGATCCAAGGTAAATAAGTCGGAGCAAAATTGGAAAATTGCCGTGGCCCTTTGATGCCGACCGATATTTAAGCAAACCCCCCCCCCCCAATTTCTTTTGCCTTTAAGAACCGGTTGTGACTGCCAACCCCTCGTTCCATCTGCCCACGTGGGGTTAAAAAAAAAATGAGTTTGAATTTTGGCCTGGAAAAATCTTGCTAACTATCCCGGCTGGAAATTGGCTGCCTTTGAAAAGCTAGAATAAAAAGAGAGAGAGAGAGAGAGAGGGAGAGAGAGAGAAAGGCATGAGAAAAGGCAAAAAATAGCTTTCCGAATGTGAACAGCGCTCATTTGCAGCACAATATAATTCAGGTCAGCTCCACTTACAGTAGCTCTTTTATTCAAGGGATATTTAGAAAAAGGAGCTATGAGCCATTTGCGCTAATCCAGTTAGTGGAGCCTTTATATTTTGGAGAATGAGATTTTGCCTTCTGCTCCTCCCTCCCTTCCCTTCTTCCCCTTTCAAATCACCTTTTTCGGGGCTGCTCTTTTACCATTTACCTTTACTCCAGCCTTTCTTCTCCTCCTCCCCTTCTCTTCCTTCCTCTTTCTCCTCCTACTTCCTACTTCCTCTCCTTCTCTTTCCTACTTCCCTTTCTCTTTCCGCACTCCTCTCTTCTTCCCCTCTTCTAGTCTTCTCCTCTGCTCCTCTTTCCCCTCCCTTTTCTTCCTCTCCTTTTCCCTTTCTTCTCCTCTCATCTTCCCCCCTTCTAACCTTCTCCTCTGCTCCTCTTTCCCCTCCCTTTTCTTCCTCTCCTTTTCCCTTTCTTCTTTTTCCTCTCTTCTCCCTTCCTCTCTCTCTACTCCTTCCCCTCTCCTGTTGTTTCCCTTTTCAGTTCAATCTAAAGTGGTATTTGAACAGCCCCGATTTTCTAATTATCTTTATTCTCATTTCAATTTCTTATACAATTATTATTTATTTTTACTTTTCCCTTGGACTACAGCCTGCAGACACTTCCTCCCCCTTTGTCCGGACACGATGTTTTAAAAAGCCGATGGAAATGGGGAGGAGAGGGGAAAGGGAGGGCAGGGTGGGGAAAAAAAATCACCCCAGTGAAAACAGGTGGGATAAAATCTTAAGAAAGCTGGGTAACTTCTTTGAACTTCATGATGTCTCTTTGCTTGCTCACCTTGGACTAATACCGATTGCCCTCTGGCCGGCGAGATTTCTAGCAGGCTCTGATAAGAACCCACTTAAGAAAGTGTTCCTTATAGGTATTTGGTTGATCCTTTTATCTGGGGACTCCCTGGATTACAACGGGGTCTTTCTGGGCTGGATCAAATGCTAACTTCCAGAAGAGTCTGCCTCAGACATGAGATGGTAGAAGTGGATAGTCGAAGGAGTTGGTTTCTAATGCTGTGTGAAAGAAAAGATCTTCTTCTTCTTCTTCTTCTTCTTCTTCTTCTTCTTCTTCTTCTTCTTCTTCTTCTTCTTCTTCTTCTTCTTCTTCTTCTTCTTCCTCCTCCTCCTCCTCCTCCTCCTCCATATCCATCTCCTTCTGTGTCTCCTTGTCTTGTCCTTGTCCTTCTTGTTCTGTCGTCATCCTCCTCTTCTGCCACCTCCTCCTCCTCCTCTCCTCTTTCTCTTTCTCTTTCTCTTTCTCTTTCTCTTTCTCTTTCTCTTTCTCTTTCTCTTTCTCTTTCTCTTTCTCCTTCTCCTTTCTTGCTCAGTATCTAGCTCCTCCTCCTCCCTTCCATCTCTCCTTCTAGTTCTCCTCTATCTTTCATCCTCCTCCTTCTCCCTTCCAGCACTCCTTCCCCTTCTAGTTCTCCTCTATCTATCCACCTTCTCCTCCTCCTCCACCTTCCTTCCATCGCTCCTTCTCCTTCTAGTCCTCCTCTATCTTTCATCCTCCTCCTCCCTTCCATCATTCCTTCCCCTTCTAGTTCTCCTCTATCTATCCACCTTCTCCTCCTCCACCACCTACCTTCCATTGCTCCTTCTCCTTCTAGTTCGCCTCTATCTTTACTCCTCCTCTTCCTCCTCACCCACCCAAACCCCCTTCTCTTCTAATACTGATGATACCCTCTAGTTGGGTCATGAAACATCTGCAAGAAAACCACCAAGCTCAGCGACCCCCACGGTTTCACCTGGAGCTACAAATACTCTCTTCTCTCAAAAAACTAGCATCCTTATGTTTCCAGAATGTCACTTTCATCCGTCCTTCGTCTCGAACACGTTCTCTTCTTCTGAATTTCCCCCATGTCCGTATTTTCAAGGATTTAAATATACATTCCCATGCAGCAATAAAACGCTATGAAAAAGAAAGCTTGATTCCAGCCAATATCTTCTCAGTAGGGATGAATAAGGAACTCAATCCATCAGGAATTAGATATGAATTTATCAGTGCTGGACCTGTCAAATATATTAGGGATCCAGGAGGAGATGGGTTTGTTGGAAACAACACTTCTCAGAATTTTGCACTACAATGATGACTATTTTTTTTTAAAGCTCTCCTTAAAATAGAATGCATTAAAAGGAAAAAAAAATAATACTTACAGAAATGCATGTTTTAGAGAAAAGTATATAGAGAGGCACGTGAGCTTAGAAAAGCTTGAACTGTGCCTGTGTAGAAAAATACATAGGGGAAAAAAAATCATACATTTTCCCTGAAAAGCTCTGCAAAATACCACTTGATAATGCCTTGGTAAGACCACACTTGGAATATTGCATCCAATTTTGGTCGCCAGGATATAAAAAAGATGTTGAGGCTCTAGATAAAGAGTACAGAGAAGAGCAATCAAGATGATTAGAGGGCTGAAGGCTAAAAGATATGAAGAACGGTTGCAGGAATTGGGTATCTCTAATTTAATGAAAAGAAGGACTAGGGGAGACATGATAGCAGTCTTCCAGTATTTGAGGGGCGGCCACAAAGAAGAGGGAGTCGAGCTATTCTCCAAAGCAGCGGTCACCAACTGGTGGTCCGTAGACACTGGTGGTCCACGAGAAAATTTTTGGTGGTCCGCAGAAAAATTATTTGCATTTTTTATATTGCACTAAATCAGGGGTCCTCAAACTACGGCCCCTGGGATGGATACGTGCAATGAACATTTGTGTTGCTGCAGAGAGTCTCCCCCTTCGGGGTCTTTTTGTGCTGGTCAGAGGGGGGCAGAAATTCTGACTCGGGGTCTGCTTCAGCCTCCTGGTGTGGGGCTTTGGGCGAAGGCTGGAGGGAAGAGCCGCTGGTGGCAAAGAGCCGAAGGGCCTCGTTCCAGTGGGACTGCATCATGGCCTGGAACTGGCTGACCATCTCAGCCCGCTGAGCCTCCAGGCGCCGGTACCTGGCCTTGCACTCCCGCAGGTCTTCCCTCTGCTTGGAAAGCCTATGCTCCTAGTCCTCAGTGAGGTGCTTCTGCTGAGCCTCCTTCTCGGCCAGATCCAATTTGAACTGAGCTGTTTTGCCAACTCTTCCTTGTGGTGGCTGCTTAGCTCCAACAACTGCTTCCTGTTGGGGCCGTAAGGAGCCCGGGCGGGCAGGTGAGGAGTGGCTGGGAGGGGCGAGTAGAGGCCGGCGAGGTGCCCCTCGATGTGAGTGACATCGAGTGACATGCCCACCCAGTCACATGACCACCTAGCCAGTCATTAGGCAGATCATATTAGTGGTCCGCGGGATTTAAAATGATGAATTTAGTGGTCCCTGAGGTCCGAAAGGTTGGGGACCCCTGCTCCAAAGCACCAGAAGGCAGGACAAGAAGGCATGGATGGAAAGTAATCAAAGAGAGAAGCAACCTGGAATTAAGGGGAAATTTCCTGACAGTTGGAACAATTAACCAGTGGAACAACTTGCCTCCAGAAGTTGTGAATGCTCCAACACTGGGAGTTTTTAAGAAGAGATTGGATAACCATTCGTCTGAAGTGGTGTAGGGTTTTACTGCCTGAGCAGGGGGTTGGACTAGAAGACCTCCAAGGTCCCTTCCAACTCTTGTTATTCTAATTCTAATTCTAAAGGTATCATTGAGGGATGTAAACTGTTCCAAGTCAAGAACATTTGTTTGGAATAGCTTCCATCCTGCAACGATTTTTACTGTTGGCGGCACTGTTGACCAGAAGTTTAGGCTGGATTTGGCATTTTTTTTTTTTAATTTGATTTATATGCCGCCCTTCTCCGAAGACTCAGGGCGGCTTACAATGTGCTCAGCAATAGCCTTCATCCTTTTGTATATTTATACAAAGTCAGCTTATTGCCCCCACAAACTGGGTCCTCAATTGACCTACCTTAGAAAGGATGGAAGGCTGAGTCAACCTAGAGCCTGGCGAGATTCGAACCCTGCAGTAATTGCAGGCAGCTGGTCTTAATAACCAGCTTAATAACAGGGTGCCTTAAACCCCTGTACTACCAAGGCTCTGTTGGTAATTTAATGGAGGATCTCAGATTATTACTTGGGCTACATGGTCAATACATTTTTGTAAGTTTTGAAGAAGAGATTGGACAACTATTTGTCTGGAATTGTATAGAATTTTACTACCTGAACAGGGGGTTGGACTAGAAGATCTCCCAAGGTCCCTCCCAACTCTTATTCTGCGGATTGTCTCCAGAAGTTGTGGATGCTCCATCACTGGAGGTTAATAAGAAGAGATTGGACAACCATATGTCTGAAACGGGATGAGGTCTCCTGCCTGAGCAAGGGGTTGGACTAGAAGACCTCCGAGGGCCCTTCTGACTCTGTTATTCTGTTAAAATTTTTGAGCAATATTAATTGGAAATGGGACCGGTTGCGTCTCGTCACCAGAAAAAAAGAAGAAATTTGGGGAAAACAAAATCAACAGAAACCGCCCACTCCTAATGATCACCTCAAGCTGGTGTTCAGTTTTCGCAGTAGTTTTATGACTATGTGTATAGCGCAACGGGGAAAAACCCCACCGCCACCCCTTTTGCAACTGTGTGGTTAAAAATTAAAATAAGAATGAAAGTTGAGCTGGGAATGAAGGAATGCCCGGTGTCCATTGGTGTCACTCTGGAAGATTCGAACGGGATGCCGCTTTTGGCCTATCCGAACCGGCTCAAAGATCCGCAAAGATTATTATCGTAATGTTTTAATTTCTCCCCACCGTGTACAACTCACCCTTTTTATATCCCCAAAAGACAGGTGTTGAAATGCACACGCATGTGTGCGAACAAATGGCATTTTATAACCCACTCTGTTTTATTGCTAATTACTCAAATCTCCAGATACCCTCCTTAGACTGAGAGCAGTTGTGTGTGTGTGTGTTTTTTTTAAATGATGTTTGCTCAGAAGTGACAAGTGAGCCTTCGGCATCTCTCTCTCTTTCCTCCTCTCTCTCTTCATTCATCCTCTCTATCTCTCTTCTCTCTCTCTCTTCCTTCTCTCTCTCTTTCTTCTCTCTCTCTTCCTTCTTTCTCTGCCTCTCTTCCTTCTCTCTGTCTCTTCCTTCTCTCTCTCTTTTCCTTCTCTTTCTCCCTCTTCCTTCTCTCTCTTCCTTCTCTCTCTCTTCTCTCTCTTCCTTCTCTCTCTCTTCCTTCTCTCACTGTCTCTCTTCTCTCTCATTCTCTTTCTCCTCTCTTTGTCTGTCTCTCATCCTCTCTCTTCTCTCTCTCTCTCTTCCTTCTCTCTCTCTCTTCTCTCTCTCTTCCTTCTCTCTCTGCCTCTCTTCCTTCTCTCTCTGCCTCTTCCTTCTCTCTCTCTTCCTTCTCTCTCTCTTTCTTCTCTCTCTCTTCTCTCTCTCTTCCTTCTCTCTCTCTCTCTCTCTCTTCCTTCTCTCGCTGTCTCTCTTCTCTCTCTCCCTCCCTCCCTCCCTCCACCGCCATCACTGCTGCCTCCATCAGTCAAGTCAATTTCACCTTCCAGCTTGCACAAATTTGTTTATACACCCGTCTGCTTAGCCTTCCTGGTTAAGTAAGTGGCATTTGCAACCCTGAGTGGGCAAACAGCGTGGGAGTGGATGTCTCCTACGTGGTGAAGGGCTTGGATTTATCTGTGTGAACGAAGGAGAACCTACGTTCGGTTGTTGTCACTCAAGGCAACAAGGTTAGCCCGTAAGAATTCAAGGCTGATATATGGAAGGGGGAAATCAGCACTTGTAGCTAAAGCAACACTTTTCAGCCCACAAGGATTTGCAGAATGCCTTGGGTGAAAATGGCAGAAACGGCAAATTCAAGGACTCCCTTGAACAGACGGTGGGGTCCTTGGTGCTCTCTGCATTTAGTGGTTTTTTCTTGCAGACATTTCAATATCCAAGTAGTAACATCATTAATGCTGGAAGGATGTGGGGTTTATGGAGAAGAGGAGGAGGAGGAGGAGGAGGAGGAGGAGGAGGAGGAGGAGGAGGAGGAGGAGGAAGTTTTTTAAGGCGGTGTTACTCCTCCATCACTCACCTTTTGTCCTGGCTTGTGACAGGCAGAGCCTGACATCCCAAATGTTGGGCCCAGGATAGCGGGTTTCACCACTGTTAGCAGTGGTAGGATTCAGCCGGTTCGGGCCAGTTTGGGTGAACCAGTAGTTAAATTGCTGGTTGTCCCCTCCCCTCCCCTTCCAGGAACACCCCATTTTGGCTCCCAGGTAAGTGCAGGGAGGCCTACTAGGCCCAAAATGGGGTGTGGGGGGATGCAGCGCCCCCACCCCCATGGCCCATTTTTGATCCCAGAAGGCTTCAGGGAGGCTTCCTAGGCCCAAAACAGGGCATGGGGAGTGCGGCAAGTCGTCCCCACTCCCGGAGGCTCGTTTTTGCTCCCAGGGGGGTGCAGGAGGCTAAGTGCTGCCTGTCACACCCTTTGGCCACGCCCACCATGGCCACGCCCACCCAGCCAGTCATTAGCGTTGTTAAATTATTTGAATCCCACCACTGCCCGTTAGGTGAAAATAAGTGAGTCCAGGAAAGGATAGTTGGAAGCTAAGAGGCCTCTGATCTGCCCTTCCTCCAGTTTTAGCACCTCACTGGCTCCACTGGGGAGACAGGAATCCCCTCGGGGTAAAGGAAGGCACACCCTGCCCCCTCCCCACCTAGGGGAGTGAAGCGAAGGACCAGGGGAGACATGATAGCAGTGTTCCAGTATTTGAGGGGCTGCCACAAAGAAGAGGGGGGGTCAACTTGTTTCCGAAAGCACCGGAAGGCAAGACAAGAAGCAATGGATGGAAACTACTCAAGGAGAGAAGCAACCTGGAATTAAGGAGAAACTTCATACAGTAACAATGAGGACAATTAACCAATGGAACAGCTTGCCACCAGAAGTTGTGGGCGCTCCATCACTGGAGTTTTTTCAAAAAGAAATTGGACAACCATTTGCCTGAAATGATACAGGTTCTCCTGCGTAAGCAGGGGGCTGGACTAGAAGACCTCCAAGGTCCCTTCCAGCTGTATTTCGATTCTGATCCTGACTATATTCAATTGTGTACAATTCTTTGAATTCTCCCCACCGGGCCTGCTCTGAGTTTGAGATAAATCTACGTCAGATTTATGTATGTATGTACGCAAGGCTCTGCATAGCTAACAATCAGAACTACCCCAGGGAACCAAACGGCCCCCCATAGAAATAAAATATTTTCTCTATCTCTTTTTCCCATCTGTTCAGCCCAAATCGTATACATTTCCCAAGCAGACAATCACCCTAAAACGTTGATGTGCACTGTGCAAGTAATTATGGCTTATAAGAAACATGTACTTCCTGGTTGCTAAGGACATCCAATAGAAGTTTATCTTGCAATAGGTTTCCCCCCCCCCAACTTTCTCTCTAAAAATAGAACATTTACGGCAAGGAAGAGATGAAACAAATATATTGATTTTTAGGACCGCACCTGGGCAGATAGACCAACCCTACTGTAAGATACAGTGTCTACTGTAAGATACGGTGTATCTACTGTAAGATATGGTGGTTCAGTGGCTAAGATGCTGAGCTTGTCGATCGAAAAGTTGGCAGTTCAACGGTTCGAATCCCTGGTGCCGCGTAACGGGGTGAGCTCCCGTGACTTGTCCCAGCTTCTGCCAACCTAGCAGTTTGAAAGCAGGTAAAAAATGCAAGTAGAAAAAATAGGGACCACCGTTGGTGGGAAGGGAACAGCGTTCTGTGCGCCTTTGGCGTTGAGTCATGCCGGCCACATGACCACGGAGACGTCTTCGGACAGCGCTGGCTCTTCGGCTTTGAAACGGAGATGAGCACCGCCCCCTAGAGTCGGGAACGGCTAGCACGTATGTGCGAGGGGAACCTTTACCTTTTATGTTACTGTAAGATGAAATGGAGCTGTAGGTTTTGGCAGCCAGACAAGGCCTCCAAAGGGATGAAAATCCATGCCAGGCCAATAGGAGGAAGGGAGAGGAGCAGATGGAGACGACGGATAGAAAAAAATAAATCTATTTGCCGTGGAGCAAATACCGTTCCATGTGAATCTGCTGGCTGTCGGTAGTCACCTGGGGCTGCCCAGCGAGCCAGGCAGTGGTTCACCAGTCTGACTTTATCATTTTCTACTTGTTGCCATGAGAACCTCTTCTTGGAGTGTATGGAGGGAAAGAATCGTTAAGCAGCCTATGCGTGTGCACGAACGTGTAAGTGACAAAGCTGGGTATGTCTTCTTCTTTTTTTTAAAAAAAAATGGATGCCTGCAGATGCATGCATTCCAGGGGTGGGTTCTACTTAACTTTACTACCGGTTTGCAATGGGACCATGCGCTTTTGTGCAGAAGCTTCCTGATGACGTCGGTGGCGGAGCCTCCCGCCGATTTTACTACCGGTTCTATAGAACCGGTCCGAACCAGGGGCAACCCACCACTGATTGGTTCAGGTAGTAAGGGACTTACGTAGCTTGCAGAAAAGGAGATGCCTAGTTCCTTTTTTCCTAAGTGAGACTTTTGAGGGTGCCACGGACAGAATAAAAGAGTAACAGAGTTGGAAGGGACCTTGTAGGTCATCTAGTCCAAGCTCCTGCCCAAGCACCATTTCTGACAGATGGCAGTCCACTCTCTTCTTGAAAGCTTCCAGGGATGAAGCTCCCACAACTTCTGAAGGCAAGCTGTTCCAGAGGTGGGTTTCAGCAGGTTCTGACCAGTTCTGGAGAACCCGTAGCAGAAATTTTGAGTCGTTCGGAGAACCAGTAAATACCACCTCTGACTGGCCCCGCCCCCATCTATTCTCTGCCTTCCGAGTCCCAGCTGATTGGGAGGAAATGGGGATTTTGCAGTAACCTTGGTAGCCTTGGTAGTACAGTGGTCTAAGGCACCCTGTTATTAAGCTGGTTATTAAGACCAGCTGCCTGCAATTACTGCAGGTTCGAATCTCACCAAGGCTCAAGGTTGACTCAGCCTTCCATCCTTTCTAAGGTAGGTAAATTGAGGACCCAGTTGTGGGGGCAATAAGCTGACTTTGTTTAAATATACAAAAGTATGAAGGCTATTGCTGAGTACATTGTAAGCCGCCCTGAGTCTCTGGAGAAGGGTGGCATATAAATCAAATTAAAAAAAAAAAAAACCTTCCCCTGGAGTACGGTGGGAATGGAGATTTTACAGTATCCTTCCCCTGCCATGCCCACCATGCCACGCCCACCAAGCCATGCCACGCCCACCAAACCCACAGAACTGGTAGTAAAAAATTTTGAACCCACCACTGAGCTGTTCCATGGGTTGATTGTTCTCAGAATCTGTTAATCTATAATCTTAAATTTGAGCCTTTGCTTTTGCCGTTAATACTTTGTTTCCTTAATACTTTGCTTTCCTCCTAGCTTAAATAA
Source organism: Pantherophis guttatus (assembly GCF_059756535.1). Lineage (NCBI taxonomy): Eukaryota > Metazoa > Chordata > Lepidosauria > Squamata > Colubridae > Pantherophis > Pantherophis guttatus. The sequence goes on from NC_142078.1 coordinate 7,645,381, forward strand.
GGAAGCTGGAAGCAAAAGGGTAGGCAGAGCCCTGAGCTTTGGTTCGGACTAGTCATGACTGGTAGAGTTTGCAAAGCCTCCAAAAGCCAATTATAAACCAGGGTGAGGGGTTTCCTGTTGTAACTCACCTTAACAGCCTCTCCAGCGAGAAGGATCACTCGTGAGAGGCGAGATTGAAAAAAAGCAAATAAGTAACAGATTTTTCCACGGGAGCAAATTGGCCTAATACAGTTGGCAGCAATATGCAAAGTCTCTTGTTGCCTGTCAAAAATTCATTCCCACCTGCAAACATTAATCTGGAATTGGATGCATCCAAAAAAATGAACATGATTTAGAAACTATGCTAAGTTCATAAACAAGTGTGTATTGGTAGTATGCATACATTGGAAGTCCTCCTTCCTTCCTTCCTTCCTTCCTTCCTTCCTTCCTTCCTTCCTTCCTTCCTCCCTCACTCCCTCCCTCCCTCCCTCCCTCCCTTTCCATTTCTCCTTCTTCTTTCTCCCTCCCTTTCTCTTCTCCTTTCTTCTTTCCATCCATCCATCCGTACTCCCTCCCTCCCTTTCCCTTCTCATTCCCTCCTTCCTTCCTTCCCCGCTCTTCCTTCCTTCCTTCCTTCCTTCCTTCTCCTCCATCCATTTTAGGAAGGGAAGATTTCAAAAGTCCTGAACTAGGTAATCTGATCTACAAATCTTCCTTTATTTTCTTTCTCCCTTCCCTTCCCTTCCCTTCCCTTCCCTTCCCTTCCCTTCCCTTCCCTTCCCTTCCCTTCCCTTCCCTTCCTTTCCTTTCCCTTATCCTTCCCTTCCCTTCTTCCTTCCCTTCCCTTCCCTTCCCTTCCCTTTCCTTTCCTTCTTCCTTTTCTTTCCCTTCCCTTCCCTTCCCTCCTTCCTTTCCTTTCCCTCTCCTCTCCTCTCCTCTCCTCTCCTCTCTTCCTTTCCCTTTCTCTTTCCCTTTCCCTTTACCTTTCCCTTCCTTTCTCTTTATAATTATGTCTGAGAACCATTTCTTTTCCCTCACATTAAATGATAGGGTTTTTTTAAATGCAGAAAGTAATTTTTAGCTTCCGAAGAACTGAAGAAGCTTCTTAGATGACAAATGTCTTCAAGGAAAAACAAAGTCCAGTTGTCTCTTGAGAAAGCACCTTCGGGACAACCATGACCTGGATGACTAAGAGTCTCCATAGACTTTTAGCTCAGCCCTTCCTGAGACCCCTTTGTCTCCCACCTCTCTCTTTCTATATGGAAAGAGCATCTCAACGATAAATGTTTTCGAAGACTCTCGAAGAATCATCAAGAGAGATAAATAAGTTGAAGACTCTTTGGTCGCATGGATTGTCACCTGCAAACTGAAGTGGTAGGCACCTGTCCAGGTAGGGTTTTGATGGAGTTCTCGAACCCCAACCAAATCCTTCCAACCTCACTTTTCTCTTGCCGTTTCTCTCCCCGATTAAACTCCTTTTCAAATAACATTTCCAAACTCACCTGCTGCGGCTTAATACCTCTCCTTCCCTAATATTTCTCTCGGCTTTGCGTGTACATATACCGCTCCCTCGGGTAATTTCTTTTTCTAGGTAGGCCTTGTTGATATTTTTTTTTTCCCCCTCAAGAACATGCCATCCTCACTAACATCAGTCTGCTCTGCTGGATGCTCAGCACGAAATCGAATCATTAATAGAAGACAGGTCTTGCCTCACTCCTCTTCCCCCAGTTGGTTTTCCAGTTGGTTATCTTTCCTTTTTTTTCTCGGGCTAAAGTGCATCTCTGCAGGCTTGAAACAAAACCTGCTTTTCTGTTCGTTTCCTCTCCATCTTGTGCTGGAGTTGAGGATAATCCTGGAAGTCATTGAGGATAAAGAATTAGGATTGTACGAAGTACTAATACCATTCTATAAAGCCATAGTAAGATCACTTCTAGAATCCTGCATCCAGTTTTGGTCACCACACTATAAAAAAGAGGTTGAGACTCTAGAAAGAGTGCAGAGAAGAGCAACCAGGATGATTAGGGGACCGGAGGCTCAAACATACGATGAACGGTTGCAGGAACTGGGCATGGCTAGTCTAGTGAAGAGAAGGACCAGGGGAGACAGGATTGCAGCCTTCCAATATTTGAGGGGCTGCCAAAGAGAGGGTCAAGCTATTTTCCAAAGTACCTGAAGGCCAGTCAAGGAATAATGGATGGAAACTGATGAAGGAGAGATTCAACCTGGAAATAAGGAGAAATTTTCTGACAGTGAGAACAATCAACCCATGGAACAGAAGTTGCCTTCGGAAGTTGTGGGAGCTTCATCCCTGGAAGCTTTCAAGAAGAGATTGGACTGCCATCTGTCAGAAATGGTGTAGGGTCTCCTGCTTGGGTGGGGGGTTGGACTAGATGACCTACAAGGTCCCTTCCAACTCTGTAAATCTGTAAAGGATATTGAGACTCTAGAAAAAGTGCAGAGAAAAGCAACCAGGATGATTAGAGGACTGGAGGCTAAAACATACAATGAACGGTTGCAGGAACTGGGCTAATCTTGTGAAGAGAAGGATCAGGGGAGACAGGATAGCAGTCTTCCAATATTATTTACGGGGCTGCCACAGAAAGGAAGGGGATCAAGCTATTTTCCAAAGCACCTCAAGGACAGACAAGGAACAATGGATGGAAACTGAACAAGGAGAGATTCAACCTAGAAATAAAGAGGAATTTTCTGATAGCGAGAACAATCCACCAAAGGAACAGAAGTTGCCTTCAGAAGTTGTGGGAGCTTCATCACTTAAGACTTTCAAGAAGAGACTGGACTGCCCTCTGTCAGAAATCGTGTAGGGTCTCCTGCTTGGGTGGGGGGCTGGACTCAGCGCCGAAATCCCCCCCCCGGTTCTATCTAGTCCACCAAACCGTTAGCACCGGTTGCTGGAGGTTCCCTATAAGATCCCTTCCAACTCTATTAATTTGTATCTATACTCGTGACAGGCCCATTGATGCTGAGAGCATATATGAAGGCGAGGCAAAAATGTGGGGAGAAATAATGTTCTAATAAAGTTATTCTCTATTCCAGCAGAGAGAAATTCCCTGAAGATGGGCTCCAGCATGAATCCGAAAGGGTAAATCTCTAGTTCCGGTGACTGACACAAATTCAAACGCTGGATTGTTATCCATGATGTTCCAAAACCTTAAACATAGCACTCGTGTTTTATTTATTTGTTTATTTGAAACATTTATGTAGCCAGCCGTCTTCTCGCCAACTCTGGGCGTCTCCCGTGTTCTTGGAAGAGCCAAAATCAGCTGCAAAACTAATAATCGCAGTCTCCCACTAATGCTAAATTTAGAATAGAAAATAGAATAGAATAACAGGGTTGGAAGAGACCTTGGAGGTCTTCTAATCCACCCCCCTACTCAGGGAGGAAACCCTATACCATTTCGGACAAATGGTTGTCCAATCTCTTCTTAAAAACTTCCAGTGTTGGAGCATTCACAACTTCTGGTGGCAAGTTGTTCCCCTGGTTAATTGTTCTCACTGTCAGGAAATTTCTCCTTAGTTCTAAGTTGCTTCTCTCCTTGATTAGTTTCCACCCATTGCTTCTTCTTTTACCCTCAGAAACCCTCATATTTAAGTGCTGGTTTATATTTGGCAGATTAAATTTTAATCTTCCTTTGTGATATCGTAGCCTAATCTTCAAGTCTACCCCGTTTAGCTAACCAATGATTTTTTTTTCTGCTGTACAAACCTTAAATGTTAGTTAATTGAGCCTTGGTAGTACAGTGGTCTAAGGCACCCTGTTATTAAGCTGGTTATTAAGACCAGCTGCCTGCAATTACTGCGGGTTTGAAGCTCGCCAGGCTCAAGGTTGACTCAGCCTTCCATCCTTTCTAAGGTAGGTAAATTGAGGACCCAGTTTGTGGGGGCAATAAGCTGACCTTGTATAAATATACAAAAGGATGAAGGCTATTGCTGAGCACATTGTAAGCCGCCCTGAGTCTCCGGAGAAGGGCGGCATATAAATCAAATTAAAAATAAATAAATAATAGTAGCCAGAATATGTCGGTCATCTGAACATACAGCTATATTTTAACCAATATGGAATACTGCAAGCCACAGTGATCGGATGGACGACAAGTCTTGACTTAAGGACAATTTTATTACCACTAAGAAAATTCTTTTCTCTCTTGACACTCTTCATTTTACAGATTTAGCAGAGATTAAATCTATCTCTATTAAATGGGGGGGGGGAGGAAGAGGGAGAGGAGGGGGATTAGATTAGAAGACACAAGAGTGCTGTAGAATTATCATGTCAGATTGTCAATACAGATAAATAATGTATTGGTTTGCGGTCATTTCCCCACGTTCTACAGCAGTAGGACAAATGTAATTAAAGCTGTAGGGAAAAGTTCAACAATATTTGTATTTAACAGCCAAAAAAATATGACGCAATGAACTTCAAGGGAAAGGCTTCTCGAGGAAACAATTACGTGAGACCTTTTTCAGATGGAGGAAAAAACATGTGTGATGAAAATATCTCTATCATCTCTCTCTTTCTCTCTCTCTCTCTCTCTCTCTCTCTCTCTCTCTCTCTCTCTCTCTCTCTCTCTCTCCATTTTTCTCTATATCTATCTAGGTAAAAGGAGAAGGGGATGACAGAAAATGAGGTGGCTGGATGGAGTCACTGAAGCAGATGGCGTGAGATTAAATAGACTCCAGGGGATGGTAGAGGACAGGAAGGCCTGGAGGAACGTTGTCCATGGGGTTGCGATGGGTTGGATGACATGACTTCACAACTAACAACAACATCTGTCTTTCTGTCTGTCTGTCTATCTATCATCTTTCTATCTATCTATCTATCTATCTATCTATCTATCTATCTATCTATCTATCTATCTCCATCAACTCTAACTCTATCTGACTGTCTATCATCATCATCTCTATATCTATCTATCATCCATCTGACTATCTATCTATCAATCACTATATCTCTATCACTCTATACTACCTATCTATCATCTATCTATCTATCACTATATCTATCTCTCCATCTATCACTCTATTCTCTATCACCCTCTTTCTCTATATCTATTGTCTCTCTCTCTCTCTCATCTCTCATCTATCTATCTACCTACCTACCTATCACCATCTTTCTTTCTTTCTTTCTTTCTTTCTTTCTTTCTTTCTTTCTTTTTCTTTCTAGCTATCTATCATCATTCTATCTATCTATCTATCTATCTATCTATCTATCTATCTATCTGCCTGTTTATCTATCTATCACTATCTATCACCATCTTTATATCTATCCTCTCTCTCTCTCATCTCTCATCTATCTATCTATCTATCTATCTATCTATCTATCTTTATCTATCATCTATCTATCTATCTATCTATCTATCTATCTATCTATCTATCACCATCTGTCTATCTATCTATCTATCATCATCATCATTCTATCTATCTATCTATCTATCTATCTATCTATCTATCTATCTATTTATCTATCTATCTATCTATCTATCTATCTATCTATCTATCTCTATCTATCTATCTATCTATCTATCTATCTATCTATCTATCTATCTGCCTGTCTATCTATCTATCTATCACTCTATCTATCACCATCTTTATATCTATCCTCTCTCTCTCTCATCTCTCTCTCTTCAAGATCGATGATCTAAGAAACACCAACAGAAGAAACCCCAAAGACCTTCTCCAATGCTCTGAGAATGAGGGAGAAAAAAAGGGTCCTTTTATTTCAGGTGGGAGGGGGGGACAGGGAGAGAAACGTTTCAACCACGGCAAGGCAGCATTTAGCAAACCCACGGGTAAAATCCTCCTCTTCCCCCCCCTTCAAACCCGCCCCCAATTTCTAAATCCAGCTATGATATTTACTGCTTAACAGAAAATACGTTGGGAAGGGTTGACATTAAGTGGAACTAATGACACTGTTAATGGCTAAATAACCAAGGAATAACTAACCGGTAATTTATGACGCAGCGCAAAGGTTTACCCAGTGACTTCCAGAGATGTTAGATCTGCAGAGTTGACATCAAGGGTCCTCGAATATTTACCCTGGAACTGGCCTCTTCCAGACATTATGAAATTGCTAACTCAGCATTTAAAAAAAAATCCCCCGTGCTAGCTAACTATGGCACTCGCTCCCCCTCCCCTTTAAAACACACTGCAATGAAAAAACAGCCTGCTGTTAATAAATTCCTAACAGATCATTAATTCTCATTCCAATTATTGATTAAATCCCAACTCTCTGTGGAATGGCGCATGGGATCGTCTGTTGGGGGGGAAAAAAAACACCACCTGATACAGCCCGAGGCCTTCTTTCAATTTCAAGATTTTATTTCTCCTTTCCCCACCTCCGCTGACACCTGATATGTGATAATGTTCGATCTAGACCAGGGGTCCCCAATCTTTCGGACCTCAGGGACCACTAAATTCATCATTTTAAAATCCCACGGACCACTAATATGATCTGCCTAATGATCGGCTGGGTGGGCGTGGCTGGGGGGGTCATGTGACTGGGTGGGCATGGCCAACTCGATGTCACTCATGTCGAGGCGCCCTGACCTCTACACACCCCTCTTCTGCCAGCTACTCCTCGTCTCCCCGCCCGGGCTCCTTAGAGCCCCAACAGGAAGCAGATGCTGGAACTAAGCAGCCACCATGAGAAAGAGTTGGCAAAACAGCTCAGTTCAAGTTGAATCTGTCCGAGAAGGAGGCTCAGCAGAAGCACCTCACTGAGGACTAGGAGCATAGGCTTTCCAAGCAGAGGGAAGACCTGCGGGAGTGCAAGGCCAGGTACCGGCGCCTGGAGCCTCAGCGGGCTGAGATGGTCAGCCAGTTCCAGGCCATGATGCAGTCCCACTGGAACGAGGCCCTCCGGCTCTTCACCACCAGCGGTGCTTCCCTCCAGCCTTCACCCAAAGCCCCACACCAGGAGGCTGAAGCAGACCCCAAATCGGAATTTCTGCCCCCCTCCGACCCACACAAAAAGACCCCAAAGGGGGAGACTCTCTGCAGCAACACAAACGTTCATTGCACGTATCCGGCCCAGGGGTCGTAGTTTGAGGACCCCTGATTTAGTGCAATATAAAAAATGCAAATAATTTTTCTGCGGACCACCAAAATTTTCTCACGGACCACCAGTTGGTGACCACTGATCTAGACCATGGGTTGCATAAATACGGTTTGCCAAAGAAACCAGAATCTAGCTGGGTTTGTTCTGACATTCTGCTTGGCTTACAGTGTCACGTAAACTCAACCGCTAAGAACGAATTTATTGCCAAAGTAGAGATTTTAATAGAGTCGAATGGGTACCGTTTTTCCCCTAACACTTTCAGAAAGTTATTGATATTTTTTATATTTTCTCAAAGCATGAATAAGCTTTTATGCACTCAATCCTGGAAATCATTGAGGATAAAGAATTAGGATTGTACGAAGTACTAATACCACTCTATAAAGCCTTAGTAAGGCCAACCTAGAATCCTGTATCCAGTTTTATTCACCACACTATAAAAAAGATGTTGAGACTCTAGAAAGAGTTCAGAGAAGAGCAACCAGGATGATGATGGGACTGGAGGCTAAAAACATATGAAGAACGGTTGCAGGAACTGGGCATGGCTAGTCTAGTGAAGAGAAGGACCAGGGGAGACAGGATAGCATCTTCCAATAGTTGAGGGGCTGCCACAGAGAGGAGGAAGGGGGTCAAGCTATTCTCCAAAGCAGCTGAAGGCCAGACAAGGAATAATGGATGGAAACTGATCAAGGAGAGATTCAACCTAGAAATGAGGAGAAATTTTCTGACAGTGAGAACAATCAACCAACTGCCTTCGGAAGTTGTGGGAGCTTCATCCCTGGAGGCTTTCAAGAAGAGACTGGACTGCCCTCTGTCAGAAATGGTGTAGGGTCTCCTGCTTCAGCAGGGGGTTGGACTAAATGACCTACAAGGCCCATTCCAACTCTGTTAATCTGAAGCTTCAGTTTTATGATCCTTGATATCAATCCTTTCAAATCAACCCTGTTAAATCGAATTAGCCAAAAAAAGCAGATGCAATCCTTGGCTGCAAAAACAGAGGCATAGAGTCAAGATCACGTGAAGTATGAGTACCGCTTTATAAAACCTTAGTAAGACCACATCTGGAACACTGTTTTCGTCACCACGTTACAAAGAAGATGTTGAGACCCTAGAAAAAGGGCAGAGAAGAGCAACAAAGATGATGAGGGGACTGGAGGCTAAAACATATGAAGAACGGTTGCAGGAACTGGGCATGGCTAGTCTGGTGAAGAGAAGGACTTGGGATGACATGATATCAGCCTTCCAATATTTGAGGGGCTGCCACAAAGAAGACGGACTCAACCTATGTTGAGTTTCCAATGGATGGAAACTAAGCAAGAAGAGAACCAACCTAGAACCAAGGAGAAACTTCCTAACAGTGAGACCAATCATCCAGTGGAACAGCTTGCCTCCAGAAGTCGTGGGTGCTCCATCACTGAAGGTTTTTATGAAAAAACTGGACAGCCACTTATCTGAAATGGTGTAGGTCTCCTGCTTGAGCAGGGGATTGGACTAGAAGACCTCCAAGTTCCCTTCCAACTCTATTCTCTAACTAACTAATCTTCAGAGTGAATTGCCAGTTTAATTTGATGCATCAAATAACCGCCATTATCTTCTCTTTGAGAATACGATACACTTCTGTTTACGCGTGCAGGATTACTTTGACTGGATGGATTTGACTTGTCAAATCAAATTAACAATGGACATCAGATCCTGGGTGAGCTCCACACACATCTTCTGAGCTTCCGGGGGGCCACCAGAAGGTGTCTCTCTTTTTTTTTTAATTTGATTTATATGCCACCCTTCTACGGAGACTCAGGGTGGCTTACAGTGTGTTAAGCAATAGCCTTCATACCTTTGTATATTTACACAAAGTCAGCTTATTGCCCCCATAATCTGGGTCCTCATTTTACCTACCTTAGAAAGGATGGAAGGCTGAGTCAACCTTGAGCCTGGCGAGATTCGATCTTACTTTAATTGCAGACAGCTGGTGTTAAATTACAGTGCTTCTGTCTGTTGAGCTAAACCAGGCTCTTTTGAGATGCAAAACTTGCTTTCTGCTAGTCTTCCAGAACTTAACCAAAACTTGGTTTTGTTTGTCTTCTACATATATGTCTTCTACATACACCCCAAACAGACCCAAGAATACAATAGATGTCCCACGGTGGTGTAAATATTGGCTCCTGAATAAAATGAATATGATCATATAGAGTAGAGTAGAGTAGAGTAGAGTAGAGTAGAGTAGAGTAGAGTAGAGTAGAGTAGAATAGAATAGAATAGAATAGAATAGAATAGAATAGAATAGAATAGAATAGAATAGAATAGAATTCTTTATTGGCCAAGTGTGATTGGACACACAAGGAATTTGGTGCATATGCTCTCAGTGTACATACAAAGAGAAGATACATTCGTCAAGAATCATAAGATACAACACTGAATGTTAGTCATTGGGTACAAATAAGCAATCGAATCATATTAGGAAACAATCAATATAAATCGTAAGGATACAAGCAACAAAGTTACAGTCATGCAGTCATAGTGGGAGGAGACGGGTGATAGGAACGATGAGAAGATTAATAGTAGTGCAGACTTAGTAAATAGTTTGACAGTGTTGAGGGATTTAGTTGTTAAGCAGAGTGATGGCATTCGGGAAAATACTGCCCTTGTGTCTAGTTGTTCTGGTGTGTAGTGCTCTATAGCGTCGTTTTGAGGGTAGGAGTTGAAACAGTTTATGTCCAGGATGTGAGGGGTCTGTAAATATTTTCACAGCCCTCTTTTTGACTTGTGCAGTAGACAGGTCCTCCATGGAAGGCAGGTTGGTAGCCATTGTTTTTTCTGCAGTTCTAATTCTCCATTGAAGTCTCTGTCTGTCTTGTTGGGTTGCAGAAGTATGTACATGATCAGTCATGTATTATTAATCCCTATCCCGTTCCATCACATTAAACATGACTAATTGGTGGGCAGTTTTGGAGATCACTAGGAATCGTTCAGAGAACTTTCATGGTAACCCTGAAGGTTCAGACTGAACTTCTGGCTTAGCATTTCTTCCCTGGAGGAACATCCAGTTATTTCCAGAATTCTGGCTTAACATAATTGCTCATACAGCCATCTCATATGGGGGTGACATGATAGGAGTCTTCCAATATCTCAGGGGCTGCCCCAAAGAAGAGGGAGTCAAGCTGTTCTCCAAAGCATCTGAAGGCAGGACAAGAAGCAACGGGTGGAAACTAATCAAGGAGAAAAACTAGAACTAAGGAGGAATTTCCTGACAGTCAGAACAATTAAAAACAGCTTCTCTCCAGAATTTGCAAGTGCTCCAACACTGGAGATTTTTAAGAAGAGATTGGACAACCCTTTGGTGTGGTGCGGTGGCCTAGAGGTGGAGCTCTCGCCTCACAATCAGGAGGCTGTGAGTTTGATCCTAGGTAGAGGCAGCTATTTCTCTCTCTCTGGGCACAATGAGAATATATCTGCTGAATATGAAACTCCACATTGGCAACAGGAAGGGCATCCGTCCAATCAGCTCCGTTCAGTTGCCCAGAACTCCACTCTGCAAGGGATTATGGGGTCATTAATAGATGATGATGAGTGATTCCCTTCATTGAGTGGTGCATAGCCTAGAGGTGGAGCTCTCGCCTCGCAATCGGGAAGCTGTGAGTTCGATCCTAGGTAGAAGCAGACATTTCTCTCTCTGGGCACCGTGAGAATATATCTGCTGAACAAAACTCCTCATTGGTGACAGGAAGGGCATCTGGCCAGTAAATACTCAGCTCCATTCAGTTGCTCAGAACTCCACCCCGCAAGGTATTATGTGGTCGTTAAAAGAAGATGATTGGACAATCCTTTATCTGGTACAGAGTTTCTTGCTGGACTATCTATCTATCTATCTATCTATCTATCTATCTATCTATCATCTATCTATCATCTATCTCTATCTATCACCATCTTTCTCTATATCTATCATCTCTCTCTCTCTCTCTTTACCATCCATCTATCTATCTATCTATCTATCTATCTATCTATCTATCTATCTATCTATGGTTGGACTATGAGACTTCTAAGGTCCCCCCCTTTTTTAAAAATTTGATTTATATGCCGCCCTTCTCCGGAGACTCAGGGCGGCTTACAATGCGTTAAGCAATAGCCTTCATCCTTTTTTGTATATTTATACAAAGTCAGCTTATTGCCCCCACAAACTGGGTCCTCAATTTACCTACCTTAGAAAGGATGGAAGGCTGAGTCGACCTTGAGCCTTGGAGAGATTCGAACCAGCAGTAATTGCAGGCAGCTGGTCTTAATAACCAGCTTAATAACAGGGTGCCTTAGACCACTGTACTACCAAGGCTTTTTTTCAACTCTGTTATTCTGTTATCTTTCCTATACCTGTCACATATACATATTACAAACTCTACGTGGTGTAAGGCACATATATACATAATTAGAAAGAAATAGACACAGGATTCAGAAGGCAACTAGGAGCGACCCAGTAAGGAAGCCACCTTGGTACACTTTCCACAAATAAGAAATAGGCAGTTGCAATTGAAAAATCAGAACGACTGGGAGAAACACGGGGTGGGGGAAAAAAAGAAGAATCGACTGAGATCGGAGCGAGGAGGTGAAAACCTGCACGAGATTCAGTTGTCTGCTCTTTTTTCTATTCTTTTGCACCACTCAATTCGTTCCTGGGCATGGAGGGGTGGGGGGGAGAGATGTAAGCTTGGAAATGGGGTAGGGGAGGGAGCCAAATTCCAATAATGTTCTACAGGTGAAGGAGTTATCTTACTTTCCCTCTCTTTCTCTCTCTCTCTCTCTCTCTTTTTCAGTTGAGCTAACACTTGCTACATGAAATAAAGGTTATCTTGAAGAATAGGTGTTGTGACTCGCATACAAAGGAGGAGTTGTCAGCTAAAGGCCCTGATATAGATTTTTCTTTCTGCAGGAGACGATCAGACAAGAAAGAAGGGGAAATGGTTAGGTAGAAAAGCAGTATTTCCTCCCTCCCTCTCTCCCTCCCTCTCTGTCTCTCTCTCTTTCCTTCTCTCTCTCTCTTTCTCTCTCTCTCCTCTCTCTCCCTCCTTCTTGCTCTCTTTCTCTCCTCTCTCTCTCTTTCTCTTTCTCTCTCCCTCTCCCCTCTCTTTTCTCCCCTTCTCCCCTCTTTCTTTCTCTCTCTCTCTCCTTCTCTGTCTCTTTTCCTTTTTTCTTTCCTTCTCCCTCTTTTTCCCTCCTTCTCGCTCTCTTTCTCTCCTCTCTCTCACTCTCTCTTTTTCTCCCCCTCTCCCCTCTCTTTTCTCCCCTTCTCCCTTCTCTCTCTCTTTCCTTCTCTCTCTCTCTCTCTCCTTCTCTGTCTCTCTTTTTCTTTTTTCTATCTCTCTCTCCTTCTACCTCTTTCTCTCTCTGCCTCCTTCTCACTCTCTTTCTCTCCTCTCTCTCACTCTCTCTTTCTCCCTCCCCCTCTCTTTTCTCTCCTTCTCCCTTCTCTCTCTCTTTCTTTCTCTCTCTCTCTCCTTCTCTCCTCTCTCTCTCTTTTTCTTTCTTTCTCTCTCTCTCTCTCCTCCCTCTTTTTCTCTCCCTCCTTCTTGCTCTCTTTCTCTCCTCTCTCTCGCTCTCTCTTTCTCTCTCCCTCCCCCTTCTCTTTTCTCTCCTTCTCTCTTCTCTCTCTCTTTCTTTCTCTCCCTCTCTCCTCTCTCCCTCTTCCCTCCCCAAGCAGCCAATAGATTTACTCAGAAGCAAGCCTTATGGAATTGCACCTGGCTTTCAGCCAAAATGCAGAATAGCATATTTTCCTACTGTTTGGTTTTTTTAAGATGAACCTGGTCAAATTCTTAAATTGCCCTTCAAATTTCTTTGCATACATGCCAAGCCAGAAGGAAATTTCAACCCTGATTTAGAGGAAATAATGAAGCTGAAGGGATATGCAGGACCAGTGTTTTTCTTTCCCCCCCCAAAAAAGGATAAACCATGATTTAGAAA